>NW_006782864.1:2322044-2349564 GCF_000442215.2 Lipotes vexillifer
AATGATTAGTGATGTTGAGCATCCTTTCATGTGTTTATTGGCAATCTGTATATCTTCTTTGGAGAAATGTCTATTTAGGTCTTCTGCCCATTTTTGGATTGGGTTGTTTTTTTCCTATTGAGCTGCATGAGCTGCCTGTACATTTTGGAGATTAATCTTTTGTCAGTTGCTTCATTTGCAAATATTTTCTCCCACTCTGAGGGTTGTCTTTTCGTCTTGTTTATGTTTTCCATTGCTGTGCAAAAGCCTTTTAGTTTCATTAGGTCCCATCTGTTTATTTTTGTTTTTATTTCCATTTCTCTAGGAGGTGGGTCAAAAAGGAGAACGTATGGAGGTTCCTTAAAAAACTAAAAGTAGAACTACCATACGACCTAGCAATCCCACTACTGGGCATATACCCTGAGAAAACCGTAATTCAAAAAGAGTCATGTACCAAAATGTTCACTGCAGCTCTATTTACAATAGCCAGGACATGGAAGCAACCTAAGTGTCCATCGACAGATAAATGGATAAAGAAGATGTGGTACATATATACAATGGAATATTACTCAGCCATAAAAAGCAACGAAATTGAGTTATTTGTAGTGAGGTGGATGGACTTAGAGACTGTCATACAGAGCGAAGTAAGTCAGAAAGAGAAAAACAAATACCGTATGCTAACACATATATATGGAATCTAAAAAAAAAAAATGGTTCTGAAGAACCTAGGGGCAGGACAGGAATAAAGGCGCAGACATAGAAAATGGACTTGAGGACACGGGGAGTGGGGAAGGGTAAGCTGGGATGAAGTGAGAGAGTGGCATGGACATATATACACTACCAAATGTAATAGATAGCTAGTGGGAAGCAGCCGCATAGCACAGGGAGATCAGCTCGGTGCTTTGTGACCACCTAGAGGGGTGGGATAGGGCGGGTGGGAGGGAGACACAAGAGGGAGGGGATATGGGGATATATGTATATGTATAGCTGACTCACTTGGTTATACAGCAGAAACTAGCACGCCGCTGTAAAGCAATTATACTCCAATAAAGATGTTAAAAAAAAAAGACATTTCTTGTGGAAGCCAAACTTATGATTATTACAGGTCAACTCAAAAGGAGGTCTGATCTGATTGAGAAGGGGAGGGTTCGGGAGGCCCAGAGCCCTGCCAAGCAGAATGTCCCCCCAGACTGTGTGTGTGTAGGTGGCTCCTGGGGCGTCTCCATCCCACCCCGCGGCTCTGCGGGATATCCCTGAAGCCCCAGCCTGGGATCCTGAAGGCCCTCAGCCTCTGACAGGTGGTGATTTTGTGACTTAGAACTGCTGCTGGGATTCTTGGTGTAGCAGCTGGGGATGAGTGAGCTGGCAGTGGGTGAGGAGGGGGCTAAGAGAGCAGAGGTCTGGAGCAGCAGAAGAGAACCGGGGGACGGACCACGGATTCTCAGGGAACAGTGATTCCCTTGACAGCAGCCTGCCTGCTTGGGACGGGGCATCCTCCTGGGACTTCCTTCTCTGGGGGTCTCTCAGTCAAGCTGTTCTTCAGGAGACCTCCCCTGTCAGGACCCCCGCCCTCTTACAGCAGATGCACCAGGCATTTACCTGCTGGTTTCTAAACCTTTTACTTCTTATTGTGTAATATCCCAGTTGGAGATGGGAAGATGGATAGAACACAGTCCTGCCCTGGAGGCACTAAGGGTCTGGGGGGAGGATGCTGGATGGGAGGGGGTTATTTGCATGTGGGATGGAGACCTGCACAGAGGCAGCTCTAGGGCAGAGGGGGGCGCCACTGCCACGATCTGGGGGAGGCCAGGAAGTGAAGCTGGAGCTGCTCAAGGAGTGATGGGGGAGCCGGGAGGGACCCTGGACCGAAGGAGCAGCGTGTGTTCTTTCTTCACAGCCGCACTCTTTCTCCACTTTTCCATCTTTTGCGAATTGGCTAGCTGCCATTTATGAGTCATAAGTAATTGCCTGACCTGGGAGCAGGGATTTCTGCACACCCACTGCTGAGGGCTGCAGACAGTGGGCTGTGGGCAGCAGGCTCCCTCCAGGAGCTGAGGGCTGCACCGGCCCAGAGTGGGTGCTCAGTAGCAGCTCAGCTAGTGGGTGGATCAGAGTGACCTCCTGGACAATTAGATTCCTGTGTTGATCAAAAAAGATGGGCTGACACACCCTGTCTGGGGTGTGGGAGTACTTAGGAGCGTAGCCGAGTATGTGGGTGAAGCTGGGAGAGAGCAGCGCCGTCCTTTCCCTTCCCAAGGGTGGAGGAGATGGACCCGGGGCTGCTGCTTCCATGGGACTTGCCCCGAGCAGCCTGGCTCCCAAAAGAAGCTCTGCTTGGAGGTCAGATGGGAGGCTTGGAGTGTCAACTCTTCGGGCAGAAATAGGGGGGCAACCTGAGCCCACACTCACCGCCGGCAACGTCCAGCCTTTTCTGTAAAGTCCCACACAGTGAGTAGTTCTGACTTTGTGGGCAATGGTCCCTCTTGCAACCACTCAGCTCTGCTGTTTTAATGCAAAAGCAGCCCCAGACCACATGTAAGTGCTTGGGTGTAGTTGTGCTCCGATGGAATGTTACTTACACAGCAGGCAATAGACTGGATTTGGCCTCTGGGCTGTAGTTTGCTGTCCCTTCTCTAAGCTTATGACTCTGACCTGATGCCTTGATTTTGGTCTCTTGTGTTCCTGACCTTCTTTTCTTTGTGCTGCATCTCTTTGCTGATCGTGGCTTCTGCATTTCTGACATGAGCTTGGTCACCCAGCCCCACCCACTGGCTGTGTCTCCTAGTCGGGCTGGACTCCAGCTCCGACTGCCCCACCGTAACTACACACACGGAGACAGTGATGCCAGAGGACAGAGCGGAATTGCTCAAGAGGGAAAAATGCGAGTGCCTGTCTCCACAACGGATGGTGAGGAAAATAATTCAGCCAGGCTGGTTCTCCAAGCTCAGCTGAGCCTCCAATTCAGAGTCTCTCTGGCACAAAACCAACCTCAGAGGGTTGGGGGTTGAGGGAGACATTTGGGGACTCTGGTCCAGGCTGGCTTACATGGCTTTGAGAGTCTGGGGTGAAATATCTTTGGGCTTTTTTTGGATGTCACCTGAAACCAGTGGAGGCCCTCAGAGGACATGCATGTCCTTTTGTCATCCTGGGGTCACCCTGTCTCCCCACCTCCAGCTCGAGCTCTGGGGTGTCACCCTTTCTTCACGGGCATGAAGCCTATAGGAATTGGCTGGTGCCCTGGAGGTCACTGGATCTAATTTCACTGTGTTTTACTGATGAGTCAACCAAAATTCAGAGAGATGAATAACTCGCCCAGCGTCACACAGCCGTGAGCCCGAGTCTCCTGGCTCTGGCACCTGTCTTTGCCTCGCACCGACGCCCCGCTTGTACTCCCTTCTCGGTGCCTTTCTCCTGAATTTCCTGAGTCGTTCACATTTTCTTTTTCTGATTTGGTAACATTTTCTTTTATTGGAGTATAGTTGCTTTACCATGTTGTGTTAGTTTCTGCTGTACAGCAAAGTGAATCAGCTATATGTATCCATGTATTCCCCTCTTTTTTGGATTTCCCTCTCATTTAGGTCACCACAGAGCACTGAGTAGAGTTCCCTGTGCTATACAGTAGATTCTCATTAGTTATCTATTTTATACATGGTATCAGTAGTGTGTATATGTCAATCCCAATCTCCCCATTCCTCCCGTGCCCCCTTTCCCCCCTTGGTATCCATATGTTTTTTTCTCTACGTCTGTGTCTCTATTTCTGCTTTGCAAATAAGTTCATCGGTACCATTTTTCTAGATTCCACATATAGGCATTAATATATGATATTTGTTTTTCTTTCTGACTTGCTTCATTCTGTATGACAGTCTCTAGGTCCACCCATGTCTACAAATGACCCAATTTTGTTCCTTTTTATGGCTGAGTAATATCTTCTTTATCCATTCGTCTGTCGATGGGCATTTAGTTGCTTCCATGACCTGGCTTTTGTAAATAGTGCTGCAATGAACATTGGGGTGCGTGTGTCTTTTTGAATTACGGTTTTCTCTGGGTGTATGTCCAGGAGTGGGATTGCTGGGTCGTATGGTAGTTCAGGAAATGCCAACACCATGAAAAAGACACACAGGAAGACTCTTCACCACAACCGCTGACTGTGGTTCCAACTTCCTCCGGCTCTAACCCATCCCCCATCCCAGTCAGGAAGCCACCTTGGGCGGCAGGTAAAGCATCCTCCGCAGGTAGCTGGTGGTGCTTCTTGAGTGAGGAGGGTTCATTAGGAAAAGTAATTATTCACCTGCCTCATGCAGAGCAAACCACCTTCCTCTCACCCCTCAACCGCCTGTGAGTCGTTAGAAAGCAGAACCTCTTTGTCTGTATTCTCTCCATAAAATGTGCACTCCGGTGGTGTGAGGCGATGGGTATTCTTCCTTTGTTTTTAAAAAGGCAAGCACGAAGCAAAAACAAGGGGACCAAGGAGACCTAATCAAGCCTCCATAAAGCGGGGGCTGGAATCTCTGAGATCGGCTGGAACGAGATTGCTATTCTCCTTCCACCCCATCACTGACACAAATGATTTCCTAATTCCTCCTTTTGTGCAGAACAGGTTATCGTGCTCCTATTCATTAAGTGACCTCGGGGCCCTGCAGCAGAGCGTAATGGGAGTTGAAATGAGCAGCCTCGGGCTTTGGTACTGGGGCCAGAATAGGGAGTCCTGGGAAAAGGAGTCAGTTTCCCTAGATTTCGAGGCTGAGGGACTCAGACGCCTCTGAGGGACCTTGGAGGTACTTGAAGGGCAGTCCCATCAGTTGCCGCTCACTGCCCACGGGATGAATTTCAAGCCCCTTTTTGTGGACTGAAGGTGCTCTGGGCTGGTTCCTCCGTAGCTTCCCTCTCCCAGCTACCTGGTCTCTTCTCTTGCCCCATCTCCCCGACCACACACACTGTGGCCACAGGACGTCGCTCTCTGGGCGGCCCTGCTGTTTCGTGCTTCTGGAATGCCCGTCTCGTTCCTCCTGCTGCCATCGTTCAAGGCTCACCTCCAGGTCCTGCTCTCCAGGAGGACGTTTCTAACCCCTAGACACGCCCATCAGACTCCTCCCTCCAGACCCTTGAAAACACCCCTGACCACGCCCACTGCACCTCCTTCTGGTCCTGCCTGGACCACAGACACCGTGATGGGGTGGGTTCTCCTTCAGATCCACAGGGCTTCGCTGGGTGTGGGACACATGGGCATTCCACGCTCGTCGGGGCGGGAAGGAAGGGCCTAGGACCAGGGGAAGGTGGAGAAGGGCAAGGTGGCCATAGAGGAGGGAAGGGCCATTCAACACTCCTCCGGATCTGGGCGTCTGGGGGAGAAGCGGGATGACACTGCTCCCTGGCTCCATCCTTGGTTCACTCAACTGCACTGAACGTAGGCTCTTAGCAAGTTTCTTCCTCAGCGCTTCTGTCCCCCCCCCGCCCCCGCCCAGGCTTCTTCACTGCTTCTCACCGCCACCCCCACTGGTCAGACTCACAAATTCAGGCTGCATAGGTGCCTCTTCAGGACCACTTGGAGGCAGAAGAGTTTTCAACCGGATGTGATCCCTCATAAGAACATGCCCTCAGCCTCCGGTCCCGGAGACTCAGCGTACGCGCTGCAGTTCTAGGTGCCTGTTTATTTCAGGTGCAAACCTCTTTAATTATCAGTAAGGTCGCGCCTCAGATGCAGACGGCTCTTTTATGATTACTATTAATGTTGCTGCGCCTATGAGATGCGCATTTTAAGTCAGGTTCTGCAGAAGCAGACCAAGGAAATCTTCTAGGAGAAAGTGGGAAGGGTGTGGGAGAGCAGACAGGGGAGGGAAGAGGCCAAGGGAGGGGCCCGCCCTGGAGTGGCAGTCACTCCTCTGTTCATCTGCTCAGCCCAGTTGCTGGGATTTCACACCCAAATCCGCCATTGCCTAAGGCGGAGGGGAGTGTAAACTCCCAGTCGCCTCAGTTCTCTGGGCCCAGCTGGCTCTGGGAGCCAAGGGAAGAAGTCCAGGTGCAGGCCTTAGACACGGAGCCTGCAGAGGTGGGGAGGTGTGTGCACACACAGAAGGGGATTCAGTGGGTCCCGGCTGGACTACAAGCCCTGGCTCTTGCAGCATGTGCCCCCAACCTAACATCACTAAAAGCCCCAGACCTTACACACCACAGCCTTGCCTGGCTATCTTCTGCAGGGAAAACGAGACCAAGGGATTCCTTCAAGATCCCATAGATCATGAGGGGCAGAGCTGGGTCTTGAATGCAGACCTTCTGACCTTAGCCCAGCCCCCTTGCCTGGTGTCCAGGTTTCCTCATCAATATGGTACAAGCAAAAGATGTCCACCGGTAACCCACTTGGATAAAACTCAGTACTTTGGTTCTTAATTATTTTCAAAGTAATTAATAATAATGCAAAGAGATTCCTTCTCTTTAAATAACATTTACAGATTTCCGTTAAACTGCAAGGTCCCCTAGTGTCTGTGAGGTCAGCTATTTTACAAGAAACTGAATACACGCTGTATTTCCAGTTTCTTGCCCCTCTGCCCTGCCGTCCTCCTCTGCGTCCTGTCCCACCGTTCCCTGAAACGTGGACAAGCAACTTGCCTGCTTTCCCGCAGGTGACAAGTGGATGAAATGGGAAGAAAACCCAGATCCCGTATTAAATCAAGTTGACGGTCAGTCCTGTCCCTAAGACCGAAGCTTTTATTTTTCCGTTTGCAGATTGTAAGGGAAACAATGAAATTTCTCCATGGGGCCCATGTGTTTGTTACCATCAAAAGCAGATTGTTCAGCTGATTGTCAAGAAATGGGGATCATCTTCGCAAGCTTATCTTACGTGACCTCTGCATAAACACTAAGGTCCAGCCTGTGAGGACTGCCGTGCCTTGAACCCTGGCAAACCTGAGACACGCCTCTCCATTGCACTAAACTCTTCAGCAATGTTTCTCAAGCAAATTACCAACCTGCTTCTGTCTTCCCTACAGTACACATTTGCCATCCTCACCGTGGCCATTCAGGGGACAGAGAATGCGTGAGTTTGACACAACCTGCTGTCCTGGGCTCTCCACCAAAACTGCATCTTTTCTATGTTGGTCAAACACCCAAACTGAACCGGCAGAAGGTGGCTGGAGCATCATTACCAGCAAATATTGACAGAGTCACATCCCTGCTAATAGCATTTTAAAAATGAGGGGGTTTGCCACTCCAATTCTCTGAACACTATTAACAAGTCACACGGAAAAGCAATACAGACGTTTGACAGAGAACAATTAGAGTTTACACTGCGTTTGAGTGAGGATTCCAGCAGGCTGGCAGAGGTGAGAAAGTGCAGATCCAATCCGGGATCCTTGTCATCCGTGCAAAACAAACCCAAGTTGTCTGGGGTGCGGACAGCATGGAGGGGATCCTGCGGGACAGAGTCTAATTGAAAACTGACAAATGAAACTAACAACTGTCAGGACTAAGTGACCACACAGCTTCCTAGGCAGATCTGATCATCCTTGGGAGATTTCTTATTCCCTGTCCAAGGCAGAAAGCGTAACTGAGCAGGACCCTATGGGAGTCTGCCTGCTTCTTGTTTGCAGAAAAACTTGAACCTCCTAGGCGTTCCCCTAGTTCCTAAGAACAAATTTAATCAGAGAAATGAGAAAACGCAGAAACAAAGGAAAACAGTCAAGCAAGACAAAAGAATAATAATTTTGCCATTAAACAAAGTCAAAGACCTTTTGTTCCTCCTCAAGGGCTGTAGATAATATTCTGAGCCACGTCCTTTGAGCTGTTTTGCAGATACTGAAACTCCCACCAGGTGGGAGAAGTTGGCTGCATGCTGCCCACCAGCACGTAGACTGCTGACTGGTTGGACCCAGAAGGTTGAAGATGTTGACTCCTGATTAGCTCACCACCAACCAATCAGAAGAATGCCCACAATCTGATCACGCACTCCGCTACCCTCTCCATAGCCCTATCTTTAAAAACCTTCCCCTGAAAGACATCAGGGAGTTCGAGCCTTTTAAGCACTAGCTGCCTGCACTCCTAGCTTGGTGCCCTGCAATAAACACTGCACTTTCCTTCATCACGACCCAATGTCAGTAGATCGGTTTTACTGCACGCACGTGAGCAGACCCAAGTTTGGTTTGCTCACAAAAGTACTTTCCTGGTTTGGGTGCTTGACAGTGATCCCATCTGGGCTAATGTCCATTGAAACTGTGGATTTCTTTTAAAGAGGTGCACCTACGGGATTGCCTGCTTTTGAGACTTGGATTCCTTTTAAGTGAAAGTGAATGTGTGCTACAGTGATGTTTGCTTTAATTCACCCACAGCTTTTAGAGTCCTGGACATGCGGCCTGAAACCCAGAAAATCCATCTGGAATTGGGCAACCACACCATTGCTGAGGCAGAAGCAGGGCCTAGTGAGATCGCTTATAGCCAGGAGAGAGCCTCCCAGGGGGAAAGTTATTACTCCAAGCTTCTTACTTTAAGTTACTTTAGAGATGCAGAATTCTTAGCAATGTAAAACATGCACGGCGCCTCTCAGTTGCAGAGTATAAAGTGGGGAGAAGGTGGTTCAGGGCCAATCAGGAGTCTCTTGTTATAGCTTAATTTGGGGGGATTTTCCATGCTTTAATAGTTGTGTCTGCTGTTGGTGGGAAAGTAAATTGGTGCAGCCACTATGGAGAACAGTATGGAAGCTCCTTAAAAAACTAAAAATAGAGCTACCATATGACCCAGCAATCCCACTACTGGGCATATACCCAGAGAAAAACCATTCTTTGAAAAAATACATGCACCCCAGTGTTTATTGCAGCACTATTCACAATAGCCAAGACATGGAAGCAACCTAAATGTCCACCGACAGAGGAATGGATAAAGAAGATATGGTAGATATGTGTAATGGAATATTACTCAGCCATAAAAAAGAATGAAATAATGCCATTTGCAGCAACATGGATGGACTTAAGAGATCATCATACTAAGAAGTAAGTCAGACAGAGAAAGACAAATATCATATGATATCACTTATATGTGGAATCTAAAAAAATATGATACAAATGAACTTATTTACAAAACAGAAATAGATTCATAGACATAGAAAACAAACTTACGGTTACCAAAGGCAAAAGGTGGGGAGGGATAAATTAGTAGGTTGGGGTTAACATATACACACTACTATATACAAAATAAATAATCAACAAGGACCTACTATATAGCACAGGGAACTCTACTCAGTACCCTGTAATAACCTATATGGGAAAAGAATCTGAAAAAGAATAGATATATGTATATGTGTAACTAAATCGCCTTGCTGTATGCCTGAAACTAACACAACATTTTAAATCAAATATACTCCAATATAAAATTTTTTAAAATAGTTGTGTCTGCGTCAAAAAGAAAGGTTCCTGCAATTAACATTTAGAGCCTTGTGCGAGTAGCCAGAGGAGGTGGTGAAATTATCTCCTTGAATCTCTGCAACTGTTTAGTTTCTGGATGGAGGAAGATGAAAGAATTAGGTCAGCTCTAGAAACCACCCAGCCTTAAAATATTGTGATGCTGTGAAGTTCAGATTTTATATCACAAGTTCTGAGCCTGCTTTCTCATACGTCAAATGAGAATAACGGAGTGCCTCCGTTGTCGTGTTGTTTATGTGCTCTGGGACTTACATAAGATAGTATACATGACGGCAGAATGCCTGGTATGTACTAAGTGCTCACAGATGTTAACTGTTATTATTCTTATTTCTGAAGCTAAGGTCACCAGACTTAGAAGTAAGAAACCAACGTAAGAAATATAAAAAATATATATAAGAAGTCTTTGGTTTTCTTATTCGGACAATGGGTTGCTTTGAGACTCCAATGAGATCATGTATGTAAAAGCACAGATAAATGAGTAAGTGAAATGCACACCTGTAAGGGTCCTATAAAACAGCTTGCAATGTCCTTTCACCTATGCACAGGGTCACCCCCTTTAGCTATGTGGACCTTTTCCTTCTCATTTTCTTGTGTGTGACTTAAGGAAACGCCCCTGCCCGTAATATGTGAGGGATGAGTATCTCCCTTGGTTACAGACAGGAGCCAGCAGGTGCTTCCCCCAAGAGGGGGATGGTGAGGGGCAGGGGGAGGCTCCCGAGGGACACAGTGGCCGCAGCCCTCCTGGGTGTGTGGCTTTGTCCCTGAATCCGATCCAGTCAGTTCTGGGTCCTTCTGGACCTGGGAGGGCTCAGTTGTATTTGGGCAGCCTAATAGCTCATCCAGTGATCATGGAGGCCTCTGCTTTGAAAGCCTTTGGGGGACCTCTGTTCCTGTAGGATGTTGGGCTGGCCAGGGGGAGGGGCCATGTTCACAGATGCTTGGGCCCTGGGCCACCCTCTCAAACCCTTCTGGACTTTTCTGAGGCGATGGCCAGGAAACCAAGACCTTAGCTACCTCTGGTCACTTCTGTGGGGTCTCTGTGTAAGCAGTGGGCCCTCGGCACGTGCTTCTGGTCCCTCACTCTGCCTGCTTTATACACAGGACTGGGCTGGTTTGATAAGGCCCCGTCCTTATCAAAGGCACTGTGTCCCCTTCTGGGTTTGGGTCCCCAAGAGCAGCCCCTCCTTGTAGTTCAGACTCTCCCCAAGCCCTGAGGCCCAGGCTTTGATTGCATGAGACCTCTGACCTCTGTCCTCTGACCCTAGATGCATTAGGTGTAGTCTGTGCTCATCTCCCCCAGGACCCCACTCCCGGGGGATATTCTAAAGGACCCGCCAATGAACCCTTCTCTCACCTAGGGCACCTACTGGCTCCACTCAGTTTCCTTTGACTGTAAGCAACAGAAAGAGACTCTGACTTCTCTGGGGGCAGGGAGGGAAGAGTCAGCAGACGCTATCAGCCGGGGATTGCCGGTGTCCAGCAAGACTGTTCTTTCCTCCTCCGTAGTAATGGTGTTGAAGCCGGAGGGGGCCCTCCAGCCCGGCCCAATATTCGCAGCCCCACCCTTACAGCTGGTGCGACCAGAGTGTGAGTGTGAGTTTCAGGTGCCGCCACTAGGCTGCGCCCCAAGACCTCGCAGGCACATCCTTCACATCTCTCCCTCCTTCTCTGGCCGGAGTAGCTTTACTGCAATGACTTTGGGACACTCGTGGAGCTGAGGATGACAGGGCGGCTGGCAGTGAGCTGGACTGTCCCTTTACAAGGAATGAGCTTATGCTTGGCCAGAGCCCTTGTGTTTGGGGCTCTGCGTTTTAGCTGTTTCACCTTGACCCCCATGAATTCAGGATCGTGAATCCAGAGAGATGTGGAAGAACTAAGGCTGGAGGAGGTGGGGGCAGCTTTGGATGTCCCAGCAGCAGGATCTTACTAGGATCCTGCCATTACTAGGACCCTCTTCATGGTCACTACCGGGCCTTCTGTTGGTTTGGGTTTCAGATATCCGTGAGATGAGGTAACTGTCCCAGCTTCGGTCTGGGGTACACCCTGCCAGAGGGGCAGGGTCGTCACAGAAGTGTGAACACTGAGGTCCCCCACCTCTTTGTATCTCAGTCTTTTCTGGAAAAGACGACCACTGGGCACTCTTTTTTCTTATACCAGGTATGTGCCAGAATCAGATGAGGCCAGGAACACAGGGAGAGCCAGGAATCTGGAGTTTGGTGGGGAAGACAGGTGACTGAATAGACACAATTTGGAGAGGCAAGAGCTGTACCTGAGGTTCTTATGGGCTATTCTGAGAGCTCAAGGGAGAGACTGCTAACAGGACCAGAGGAAGAATCTTAGGACGCTGTGCTGTGTTGAAGGCAGGGTTACTGTTGTGGAGGGACTCAGCCTGACTTGAGATGACACAGCAGCTCTAGCAAGTGGCCTAGAGCAAGTTACGCCAATTACCACCCTGAGCACGCTTCCTCATTTGTGAAATGAAGATGATACTACAACCTGCTTGCTAGGGCAGAGCGCTAGCTGTGCTGGGAGTGAGGAGGGGAGATGCAGAAAGGAAGGGAGAGGAGGTGCCATCCTTGTTCTGCCTGGATTGTAAGCCCCTCTTTTGCCCCTTTCCTGTTTGTCTATTTCTGTTTCCCTTAAACCTTAATCCTAAAAATGAGATCACTAGGTAACATTTCACCTCACTCCTGATCTTTGCTTTACTGAATGTACACAATGCCTCGCTTAACCTGTGGATTCCTTCCCTGGATTAAAAGGAGTAAGAATGAAGAATTAAGCAGTTCAAGAATGACTGACTCTCTACCCTGAGTTTCCCCCTTAGCAAATTTGCAGGTGGACCACACAGGCAAGACAGCATCCAAAGGGAATGCCAGCAGTCTGCACACAACGGAAAACTGGTGCAGAATCTGACCTCCTACCTTAATGATCAACTGAGATCGTTTCCCCGTTTGCCCTTTAAAAATTGTCATGGCTGAGAAGAATCTTTGGAGTTGGTCTCTGGACATGAGTCCACCTTCTCCCCAGAGTGCTGGTTTTTCTGAATAAAGCATCCTTCCTTTCTATTGACACTTTCTCTTTGATTATTGGCTTTCGAGCAGTGAGCAGTCGAATCTGAGTTTAGTAACAGGATGGTATTTGTGAGTAGATATCCCTGGATGCCCAGTTGTCTGTAATGAATCTGTTGCCAAAAGCTATTCTCATGTGATCTGGTTACCATCTGTGATGATTAGTTTTATGTGTTAAATTGGCTGGTCTATGGTGTCTGGTTATTCAATCCAACACTAGCTTAGGAGTTGTTGTAAAGGGATTTTGTAGATGTCTTTGATATCTACAATCAGCTGACTTTAAGTAAAGGAGATTATTCTTGATAATGTAGGTAGGCCTCATGCAATCAGTTGGAAGGTCTTAAAGGCAAAACCAAGGCTTACCTGAGAAAGACGTTAACAGCAGCCTCAACTCCTGCCTGAGAGTTTGCAGCCTGCTGGCCTGCCCTACGGATTTCAAACTTGCCAGCCCCAATGAGAGTATAAACCAATTCCTGGAATGCATCTCTTGTCTCTCTACATACAGATGAAATACCTCTCTACTCTGCCCCATCCTATCTTCTATCTATCTATCTATCTATCTGTCTATCTAATAGCCCATCTCTTGTTGCTACGATCTATTATTTATTCCTTTTTATTCTCATTCCCTTTTCCTTCCCTCTCTTAAGAAATCTTTCTAATGTACTTGTTACATATTCTTTCATTTTGATTTGTGTTATAGCAGATTATGTACATATGGTGTGCAAGTATTTTAATGTATATAAATAGAATTGTGTTGTTTCCTTCTTTTTTTTTTTTAAATGCAGCAATGTGTTTGTATCTTCCTGTTGGTCTGTGTACTTCTGGTCTGTTGCTTCTAATGGCTGCAGTGTTCCATCATGTGTGTCCGCCATATTTATTCCATCCTTTCCCCATAAATGAACACTCCCCACACAGTCAATGCTCAATAACTTGCCTCACATGGGCACCTTTGAGAGTTTCTCTGTGATCTACACCCAGGAGCAGACTTGCTGGGCCATGGAGTATTTGAGTGCTTAATCTAAGCACTTCGAGAATGGCCCCCAGAATGGCTGCACCCTCTACACTGCTCACCAACACTGTCCAGGGTCTCCCACATGTCCACACCCTCAAAACCCACTGGCTTTATCCAGTTTTCTAATTTTTGCTAAGTTGGTAGCTGTTAAGTGATGGAGCCTTATTGCTTAATTTGCATTTCTCTAATTACTAATCAATGTGAGCACCTCTCCATGTGCTTGTGCCTCCAGGATTTCCCTTTTGGGAGCTGACTGTTCATGGTTATCGAGCATTTTCTTTGGGGGCTTCTGACTTTATCTTGTTGATTTTTTGATTTGTGGGAGTTCCTTGAAGATTTTTCGATATTAGCCTCTTGTCAATTTTAATGCTGTAAATACCCCTTTCCATTTTGCTATTCAACTTTCATTGTAGAAAAATCCTTAATTTTGATGTTTTCAAATCCATTCATTGTTGTTACCCTATGCTTTTTAGATTTTGTTTACGAAGTTCCTTTCTAGCCCTGGATCATACAGCTATTGGCTTCTGTCATTATCTATTTACATCATAGTTTTATCTTTTGGTTGTAGATATTTAGTCCTTCTGGAGTCTATCTTGAAATGTTGGGTTAGATAAAGATCCAGGTCTATTTTTCTTAATCTAGTGAGCCAACTTTCCCAACACCTTATACTAATAGTCTGTTCCAGTTTAATTTGTGGGGCTGTACCATTCCCGAATATCCACAGGACTCTGTCTTTGCTTTTTTTTCCCCTTTCCACGGACTGTGTTTGTTCTCACATGTGCTGCCCTGTTTCTATTACTGTGGATTGATAGTGTATTTAGCGGGCAGGTCTTTCCACTTTATTCTTCATTTTCAAAGTTGACTTAACTTTTCATGAGTATTTTTTTTGTCTATATAATTTTTATTGTTTTGATAAAACTGGATAGATACAAAATCTTTATAAAGTGTGTGTACTGTATGAAGAATAAAAATACAACAAACAGCAATGTACTTACTCCTAGTTGATAAAATGAAACATTATCTGTGAAGCTTCCAACTCACTGTTCCACAATCCATTCCTGCGGACCTACCTTCCGAGGGAAGCTTTCTCTGGAATTCTGTGTTCATCATTCCATTGCTCGTCCTGGTAGTGTGCATAATTAAATATGGATTGTTTGGATTTCAATCCTTTGTTTTTAGCTTGGATTATTCCTTAATTGTACATCAATGGAATTATACTGACTGTATTCTCCTTTCACTTACTTTTTTCTCCTTCACATTACATTAGTGAAATTAATCTCTGTTGTTCTAGACCATTTTTCACGAGTGTGAAATTGTCTGTAATATTCACTCCTGTTGCATTGTATGAACATACTGTTTTCCTTATCATTCATTCTAATGTTGAGTGCGTTGTCTCGTGTTTAGGTAACACTGCCAGTGATGCTATAAACACCCTTGTATGTTTCTCCTCTGTTCATGAGTGAGTATTTCTCTGCAACAGAACTTCTTAAACTGCTTGTCTTCAGGACTATTTTCGCTTCTAAAAATTTTTGAGGACTTTATAGAGCTATTGACTATATGGGCTGTATCTACTTATATTTATTGTATTAGGAATTAAAATCTAGACCATTTAAAGATATGTATTAATTCTTTTAAAATAACAGTAATATTAGGGCAGTGAAAATGCTCTGTGTGATGCCATAATGATAGATGCATACCATTATACGTTTGTCCAAACCCACAGAATGGACACCAAGAGTGAACTGTAGTGCAGACTGTGGGATTTGGGTGTTTATGATGTGTCAGTGTAGGTTCACTAATTGTAACTAGTGCATGTACCATCTGGTGGGGATATTGATAATGCAGGAGGCTGCGCATGTCTGGGGTCAGGGGCTATATGGGAAAATCTCTGTACTTTCTCCCAATTTTGCTGTGAACTAAAAACTGCTCTACAAGTGAAGTCTTACGAAAAAACATTGTATATTGATATAAACAACATATCTTTATGAAAGATGACTATTTTCTTAAAAAATTAATGAAGAAAGGCATTTTTCTACATTAAAAAACTCTTTCATGGCTGGATAGTCATGTCTGTTTCTACAACCTATTAGTAGTTGTTGTTTTGGTTGATGTATGTGGAGAAAACCTGGCCTCACTCAGATATGGACTTGAAAGAGATGGTAATATTTTAATGGGCTTTCCACGTAATTAAGAGAATTCTTCCCTGATTTTATACCAAAACTTGCCAAGTGACTATTTCTTAAGTATTAGTTGAAATCTGAAGGGTGGAATTTTACCACTGGCAGCAAATAATATTAGTTTTTCTGAGAGTGAAAGGGTCACTTCATTCATTTTTGCGAAAATATCTTTCAAATATTCAAGTCTGAGCGGCTAGGTTTGTCTGTTAGTATTTGTTTCAAATAAAAACAGTGTTTCACAGAAAACATGGTCAGTTCAGCTCACAGTTCTAACAATCACATCAGGGCTTTTCCTCAAGACAAATTTCAGGCTTCAACATGCAGCTGAAGTGTTTCAGGTGTATTTCTCATTTCATCACATAAAATATTAAAAAGATGTTTGTCAAAAGTTGAGATTTAATAAAATTAATGCCTTTCCCCGCGTTAAGGACATTCTTACATAATAAAGGCAAAGTTGTTTTTTTTTAACTGTAAGTACATGATAATAAAGCATACACAGTGAAAAAAGCAAATCACTTCTAAGTATTAGAATGATATTTTCTTTTTTTGACCTTGCAGGACCCCTGTAAGAGTCTCGGGGACCCTTGGGCGTTTGGGGACTATATGTTCCGGGCCAGTGCTCCACAGTACGTACTTGGTAGTGAAATGGCTGCTTTAAACGGGTATTCACAGCTTCACATTTCCTAGACAATGTCAAGTTGTTTTCCAAAGTGATTGTAATCGTTTCACTCCTACCAAGGATTCTCATTTCTCTGTGTTCTCACCACACTTGTTATGACCACATTTTAATAGGGTGGCTATGCAACAAACCTCACTGTGGTTTTAATTTGCAATGCCCTGTCCAGCATCTTTCCTTATCTTTATTGGCTATTTGTGTTTCTTCTTCCATCAAGTATTTGTGTTTTGTCCAGTTTTTTCTTGATTGTCTCCCCCCGCTGACCCTGCTCTCTTTTTGGTCTGTAGGCATTCTTTGTATAATATGGATTCCTCCATTTTTCTCTTTCTCGAACCATTTTTCTTTAATTTTCTCCCCCTCTTCTTTTATCCTGGGATCTGTTACACTTCACGATAGAAACTATACATTTTCAGGAGGTTATTTTTTTTCAGTCCCTTCTTATGTCTGCTGGTATTGTAGGCAGTCCACATTTTCCCTGTACCCCATCAGCTGCTGCGCTACAGTGGCCTCTGGTCTCAGGGACCGACAGGTCTCCAACGGGGGAGGGGAGGGTGAACTCTACACCTGGCATGCTGCACATATGACTTTTGTTCCAGGCTTCTGTTTTCTCCAAGGCTTGAGATCACTGCACAGATTTATTAGCTGTCATGAATTAGAGACATGGAGAGAGACAGGAGAGCTTTTGATGGAGGGGAGAGAGAAGGAAGAGATTTGGGGAAGGGCAGATGGTCTCGGGACTCGGCAAGCAGTGGGAAGCAGGCACCCCCAACTGCGGCAGCTTGCAGGAGAGGGGTTGTCATCTCAGAGGACCGGGGGCTTCTCGACCTCAGCAAAGATTCCCATGCCCCAAAGACAGCATACAAGAGGCAAACCTCTGATCTCCAAGAGTCCACTGCAGCTGTGGACGCTGTGAGTGCCAGCACTGACCGTGGCTGAGTCGGAACCGGTGGCCTTGCACAGTTTCTGGGCATCCCGTGAAGCTGAGCTCTCGAAAGTGATGCTGGATGGCATAGTGAGGCACTTTCGTGCCATCTCTTTAAAATCAGATTTAAAGAGAATGAAGAAATGGGTGTTTCTTACACACAAGTTTGGGGATTGATACTTATGATCGCTAAAATCATATCTCTGATTTTATTTCTTATGAACAAATAATACTGGCTTTATAATGCTGAGATCACTCAGTTCTCTTCTGGCCCTGAGTTAAATTTCCTAACCTCCTGCATTGACAAATAATAGCGGGCCCATGCCCAAATTAATCAGTGAATTCGTCGATATGTGTGGGGTCCAAGAATCTATATTTTAGTAAGTCCTCAAGTGATGTGTTTTATTTGCTGGATTTTTTCCTGAGTGGTTGACAAGGGATAAAACTTCATTGGGCCCTGCTTCAGTATCTGTCTTGCAAGGTCATTGTCCGTATTAAAGAGAATGCCTGCAGGATATCCAGCATGGGGTGCAGTCAGTGATGGGTGCTAGGGGAGGTGATGTTTGGGTTTAGTTGAAAGATGGAGTAGAAGCTGGCCAAAGAACAGTGAGAAAGAAAGGTCGGCACACCGGCGAGGCAGCATGGCATGCGGAGGGCAGCGCATTCCATGTGACTGAATCAGAGCGTCAGAGGGTGTCCATGGGGAAGGCTGCTACAGGTAGGTAAGGCTCAGGTCTTCGGACGCCAAGAGTTGTAAGTGGCAAGCGGCATATCTGGCAACTGGATTGGAAGGGAGAGGGGATGGGACCGTGGAGACAGTGAGGGGCTGTCTTATCAATCCAGCCTCACCCTCTGGACAGCGCGGGGCTGCCTGAGAAGGTCTCACGCCCTCCCAGCTCTGGATCCATGCTTTAAGCTTTAGTTGCTGCTGCCTTTAAGATGGGTCTGGAGCCTTCTTTGTAATCACAGTAATACGTTATGATCGCAGTGACAATATCCAGGGAGAAACAGCGCTGCCGGGCATCTAAGGTCAAAAGAATTGTCAGAACTATCCCCGTGGGCTGTGCAGCGCAAGGTCATATCAAGGAGATTTGGGGCAAGTTACTCTCTGTGCCTCTATTTCTAAGACAGGGGACCCCAGGGTGAACTGAACATCCTTACTTGGGGTGCAGCCATCAGTCACGAGGTAGGGGTGGTCTCCCTACGTCCCTCAGATGATAACCTGCCAATGACTTCAGGGGAAAAAAGAGCCAGAGTCAGCTTTCTAAACCTGCTGACCTCTCTCGCAGAGACCTGGGGAGCTTTTGCTTTTAGACTACGCACTCTGAGCCCCTTTTAGCCACCTGCTTCCAGCCTCTGATTTTTATCTCTTTTATTTCCTGCCATCCCCAGCATCTAGAGCAGTGCCTGTCCCACCTTGGACACTGAAGCCTTTGCTGGTAGACGCATGGCCTCAGAGAAAGCGATGCAGTGGCTGCTGTGGGCTCGTCTCCCAGCTCGCCTCATTCTTCTCCTGCTCTCCCTGCTTCCTCTCTGTTGGCACCTTCCCAGGGCTTCTAAAGGAGCTCAAGTCTGCCTCAGGTAGAAATAGAAATGCTCTCCTCTGGCCCTCTAGCTAATATCCCGTCTGCCTTGTCTCATCTTCCGTCACCTCCCCAAGCTTCGCCACTGCCCTCCGTGCGCCCCACTCACTCCACTGGAGGGACCCTCCGCAAGGTCATGAGTGGCTGCTCCCAAGGCCACCGTTTGCTTTTGCCACCGTCTTAGCTAGTGTATGAGGGCCACTTCCCTTCCAGAACCTTCCCCTCTTGGGAGGACCACGTTGCCCTTTCCCAGTTTTTCTCCTAATTTTCAGATCACTGTGTCTAACTCTGGGGTAGCGCCCCCAGTGCTTCTTCTGCCTCTTAGACTTTGGGGCTCCTCGGGGTTCCGTCCTCGGCCCTTTCTCTTCTCTGCTCCCCGAAGGATGAATCACAACACTGAGGACGCACAAAGGTGCCCCTCTTGACTGCAGGCTGATTATCACTTCCCAGTGGCTCCACCTGGTGCATCTCAGGAGACCCAGGAAAGCCACCCAAACAAGCCGAGTCTTGTCTTTGGGGGTCTATCCCCCGAGACCTCCCTGGGGACCAATAGCTGTATCAGTCAGCAAGCAGTATTCATTAGAGTGAGTTGAACATAGGAAACTGGTTACGAAACCTTAGAGGACAAGACGCAGAGCGGGTCCAAGGTAACTGTAAGAAGCATCTCCCACCGCTAAAGGCGGGAAGAGGTCGGGGTAACAGATCCCAGAGGCTCTGAGGAGACGAGACTCGGGCCACACAGAGGCAGCCTAGCCCGTCTGGGCTGAAACCCCAGGAGTTTGGAGCAGAAACCACAGCACCAGGACCCCGGGCTCTGAGGAGGGATGCTGATCGGCTGGTGCTGGGATTTCTGAAGGGACACATCAGGCTGGTTCTGGAGGGTGGAAAAGCAGCCTTGGTGCGCAGCCGGGTGGGAAGCCAGCCAGACACGAGGGGAGCCTCTTCCCTCCTCCTGTGGCTGGAAAACAGGGAATCCTCTGGAAATGGAGCAATGGGGTCTCCAGAATTCAGAAGGATGATCGGAGCTGAACGGATCGTTAATATTCCATCATTCACCTCCACACCTGCCCCCTCCCCCTGAGCTCCTGGTCTCCGGTAAGGCTCACCTGTTCATGTTCCAAACCGGCCAAGCGGGGTCCTCTCATGTCCCACAGCCAATCACTTCAGCCTCTTAAATTGTATTTTGAAGCTGTCCCTTCCTTTTTGTCCCCGATGTCTCTCCACTCATGTTGACGCTGTCGTCATCAACCTCAGCAGCCCCTGCAGGAACCTTCAACCAGGTCTCTCTGATTCCTCCCTTGTTCCCTCCAAGCCACCCACACCTTAGCCGAGTCGTCTTTCTACCATGTTAATCTGATAGTATTGCTCCACTGTTACACCTCCGTGGATGGCTCTTTTTCGTGACAAGCACCAAGAATGGCTTTCTAAGGGTTTCGTCACCTTGCGTCTATGCCCCCTTCAGTCTCGTCCCTGTCTGCCTTGTCCCCTGCTTCCCCCGTGCAGAACTGCAGGTGCATCCAAGGAACTGTTCTTTCACTCCACCATGGATGTCCCTCTGAAACGCCCGCCTGCCACCCCACATCCTGGCTGCCCGGCAAACTCCTTCGCGTGTTCTTGAATCCAGCTGCCGTTACTTTTTGTGAGATGCCTTCCCTGATCTCTCCAGGGTGGTTAATCACTCATTCCTTGGTGCCCCTCCCATGGCTTGTCTCTGAGATATTTATTTACCCCGCTGAATTGCACCTTTTCATTTGCAAATCTGTCTCCCAGGATGAATTAGAGTTAGGTTGAGCAGGAAGAGATAGGAACCCCCAAATGACAGTGGCATAAACAATGTAGGTGTTCATTTCCAAGTCACACGTGACTCAGCAGTCCTGGGCTGCCAGAGGCTTCTACCTGGATGACTCATCTCCCTTCACATATTCAGCTTCCATTCACGGTCCCAGAAGGACACACCTTCTTAGGCTAAGGTCATCTCCCCAGACCACAGACTTCTGGGAACAGGGCTGTATTAGCTCCCCAGGGCTGCTGTAACAAACGGCCACAAACTTAAAGCAGAAATTTATCCTCTCACAGTTCTGGAAGCTGGAAGTCTGAAATCAAGGTGTGGACAGGTCCATGCTCCCTCTGAAGGCTCTAGGGAAGGACCTGATCCGTGGCCCTCTCCTGGCCTCTGGTGGCTGCCAGCTCTCCTTAGTGACCTTGGCTTGTAGACGCATCCCATCCCTCTCTGCCTCCATCTTCACAAGGTCGTCTCCTCTCTATGTCTGTGTCTTTTTTTTTTTTTTAAGATTCTTTTGATGTGGACCATTTTTAAAGTCTTCATTGAATTTGTTACAATATTGCTTCTGTTTTATGGTTTGGTGTTTTTGGCCACAAGGCACGTGGGGTTTTAGCTCCCCATCCAGGGATTGAACCCGCACCCCCTGCATTGGAAGGTGAAGTCTTAACCACGGGACCACCAGGGAAGTCCCCGTGTCTTGGTCTTGATATGCCTTCTTATAAACACACCAGTCATTGGACTTAGGGCATACCCTGATCCGGTATGACCTCCTCTCAACTAATTATATCTGCAAAGAACTTACAGCCAAATAGGAACATGTTTGAAGTTCTGGGTGGACATGAATTTTTCAGGGAGACCTTTTACCCCAGGATCAGGGTCTCACCTCTTCATCTTGTTAACATGAGGCATGGATTCTGGCACCTAGTAGGAGCTTAACAAAAAGTGTTCGGAATTGCCTACAATTCATTATCGGTTTCTAGTGTGTTCAGCTACAGTTCTCTTCAATTAACATTCACTGAGTTCCTTTTCCACCGGGCTGGTTAATCATTTTGTGACATTTTCTTGTGAAAAATTAGAACCAAATCAGTGTGGCATGACTTCCTGGTGATATTCATACTCATTTAAAATTCGTCTTTTTTTTTCCTTTTCAAAATAATACATGGACATAGTTAAAAGGTGAAATAATACTTTAAAAAATCAGAATTGATGACAAAAAGAGCAATCTCCTTCCCATTTCTCAGTCCTGCTCCCCAGATGCAACCCCTCTTAACTCTTCTGGCTGTGGCTTGAGGTGTTTAACTCCATGATTCTAAGTACCCGCGTGTAGTATCAATTTTAGGCATTGTCACAGAACTGTCAGTGCCTCACCCATGTCCCTTGGACCTTAGTCCTTCAGGGCAGCTGGTCTGCTTCTAGCTGCTGATGTGTCATCTCTTTGCCTGGGGACTTGTTTCGAAGACTACCCTGCCTGTGCACAGGGCAGCCAGAAGTGCTGAGGAATCCCCCAGAAATAGCCCCCAACCTGATGGGACTTGGTGTATAAACGCCCTCACTCCCTTGCTGCTGGTGGACCTGACTCTGGGGCATGCACTAGCCACCCCCAGAGCTTCTCTGTGGGATTAAGATCTAGTTGCTCTGGGACTTCCCTGATGGGGCAGTGGTTAAGAATCCGCCTGCCAATGCAGGGGACATGGGTTCGAGCCCTGGTCCGGGAAGATCCCACATGCTGCGGAGCAAAGAAGCCCGGGTGCCACAACTACTGAGCCTGTGCACCTAGACCCTGTGCTCCGCAACAAGAGAAGCCACTGCAATGAGAAGCCCGCACACCGCAACGAAGAGTAGCCCCCGCTCACCGCAACTAGAGAAAGCCCGTGAACGCAGCCAAAAGTAAATTAATTAATAAATTAATTAATTTTAAAAAGTTAAAAAAAAAAGATCTAGTTGCTCTGGTGGACTCTGGTTGATCACACACCGGTTTTTTTTGTTTTGTTTTGTTTTTTCTCTTTTTTCTGGCCACACCCCGACCAGGGATGGAACCTGTTCCCCCTGCAGTGGAAACATGGAGTGTTAACCACTGGACCACCAGGGAAGCCCTGATCATACACTTTTATCAGTGGCCTCATTGTTCTACTTATTTCTCTATGGTGTTTTCTGTTTCTCCCAAGTAAGGTTTTTTTTTTTTTTTCTTAAAAAAAAAAGAAAAACGCATATATAACATTTTTATTGTGGTAAAATATACATAACATAAAACATCATTTTAACCAGTTTTAAGTGTACAAGTCAGCAGCATTCAGTACATTCATGTTGCTGTGTAATCATCACTACTATCCACCTCCAGAATTTTTCAGCATCCCAAACTGAAATTCTGTGCCCATTAAACACTAACTCCTTATTACCCCCTGCCCCCCTAAACCCCGGGTAACCGATTCAGGTAAGCTTTTGGATTAACTCTTATCTGAGCGTCTGCTTCTGGAGAAACTCAAGCTGAGCCAGACATGGACTATGGATTTCACATCATGGTAATTCATTCACTGTTTTATTCAATCAATTATGTATCTACTGTGTGGCACGCACTATTCTGTAAGGTTCATATTATACGTGATTAAGAAATGTTATAAAGGCAAATGAAGCAGAGTAAGATGATAAGCATGCTGTAGGTTGGGGGAGCATTATTTTAGATATCTTGGGCAAAAGAAGTGACATTTAAGCAGAGACTTGAGTAAAATAAGGGAGTGGGCTGCCCTTTGGGGAACAGTGCTCTAGGCAGAGGGAACTGCCAGTGCAAGAGCCCAGAGGCTGGAATAAACTTGGATGAGGATTTAGCTCTCCTACCCCTCCCACCTGCACATGTACACGTCCCCTTCAATCTTCTCAATATTAAATTATCTAGAATGTGTTACATCACGCATTCTAGATAAACTAGTAGTTGGTCATTACCTTATTAAGTTCATGCAAATATTGTTCATTGCTAAGCCACATGCTGTACTCTGGTTATATTTTTGCTCTTATACATCCTTTTGTTTTGTTTTTCCTAGAGTTAGAAATTCTTTTCATTTACTTTACTTAGTATTGATCAGGATTTGCTCAGTAAAGCAAACCAACGTTTTTTGGGTTTTTTTTGCCACAGCAGTGAAGGCCCGGAATACTAACCGCTAGTCCACCAGGGGACTCCCTGAACTGTAACAGTTTATTTTTTGTTGTTGTCCTACTTTTACTCCTGGATCTCTTTCTCCAGAAGCTTTCTGTTTTTCTGCTCCCTTCTTTACACATGGCACTTGACTGTTGTCTTGGGGTTTTTTTTCAGTTTCTCTGATGTCTCACTGGTTTCCTGGATCTGATCTTCTTTCTTGGTTTACTCCTGCCTCCCTCTTCCCCTGAGTTTGTTTTGTGTGTGTGTGTGTGTGTGTGTGTGTGTGTGTGTGTATGCACGTGTGTATGCACGTGTTTGTGTGTGTGTATATGCACGTGTTTATGTGTGTATGCACGTGTTTATATGTGTGTGTGCGTGTACACACGTGTTTATGTGTGTGTATGCACGTGTTTATATGTGTGTATATGTGTGTATGCACGTGTTTATATGTGTGTATGTGTGTGTATGCACGTGTTTATATGTGTGTGTGCATGTGTGTGTGCGTGTATGTACGTGTTTATGTGTGTGTGTGTGCACGTGTTTATATGTGTGTATGTGTGTGTGTGTGTGTGCGCGCGTGTACGCACGTGTTTATATGTGTGTATGTGTGCACATATGCTTTATTTCTGAAACTCCTCTTCTGGTACCTCCTGGGAAATAATGCATGGAGAACACTTACTCTCATGCCTGAAAATGTCTCAAACTTGGTTGATGGTTAAGCGTTTAATTTTTTTGTTTGTTTTGCGGTACACAGGCCTCTCACCGTTGTGGCCTCTCCCGTGGCGGAGCACAGGCTCCGGACGCACAGGCTCAGCGGCCATGGCTCACGGGCCCAGCCGCTCCGCGGCATGCGGGATCCTCCCGGACCGGGGCACGAACCCGTGTGCCCTGCATCGGCAGGCGGACTCCCAACCGCTGCGCTACCAGGGAAACCCCCAAGCGTTTAATTTTGATTGACAACTGAAAATCGTATTTTCCCCCAGAACTTCCAAGGCCTTCGAACATCTGGTATTGTTCTTGAGAAATCCAATGACATTCGGATCCTCATTTCATCGTATATAACCTCCCTCTCCCTCCTCCTCTGCTTTCTCCTCATTCTTTTCCTGTCCCTCTCTCTCTCCCTTTCTTTCAACTATCATTTCTATCCTGATTATGAAATTTCATAATTAGGGTTTCCTGTTCTGGGCCTTTTTTTATACATTGCATTGGTTATTAAAAGGGCCCTGTTAATCTGTCCAGGTTGAAACTTTCCTATACTGTTTCCTTTATGTCTCTGTTATTATCTTCCATCCATTTTTCCCCGTTTTCTTTTTATGGAACTTCTTCTAGTTAAGCACTGAACCCCCTGAACTGCTCACTGAATTCTCCTATCAGCTTATCTATAGCTCATTTGTTTGTTTCTTCTCTTCCTCTTGCTCTTTAAAAGTACTTTCTGGGACATTTACTTGATTTAATTGAATCTTCCACTAATTTTTTAACATTTTAACATTCATTATTTTAATTTTGTTTCTTAAAGAGCTTTCTTATTCTCTAATTGCCCCATTTTGGTATTAGAGCATTCTGTTCTTGTTTCATGAGAACAGTGTCGTTCTATGTCTCTAAAGATACCGATGGTCTTTGGAACTTTTCTTCTTTTCTCCATATTGTCTCTATTTCCTGATTTAAAAAAAAATCTTTTTTTGTTTTGTTTTGATCTTTATGCTGAATGCTCTCTTTAAAAATCTATTGATACTTTGCTGTCTGTCCGTGTTTCAGAATAGAGGACTTGAGCTGATGTGAAGCTCTCTGACTGTGGTGGGGCAATGCCTCCCAGGCTGTGCTATTAGGGGATGGGGGTGGTCACGGGCTTTTTCATGGGGAGACTCTCCATTTACTATGGGCTATATGCTTGTTAACAGTGAATTCTGTTTCTTGAGAGAATATTGTCTGACCTCCTGCCTTGGGATATATATCTATCTGGTTGTTGGCATTTGGAGTCTGGGACTGGAAGGGGGTGACGGGGAGTGAAGAGGGGTGAAGGTTTCTTTGCTCTGTAGACAGACATCATTCACTTTCTTTCCTTAGCCTCATAGCTCAGCCACGCCTGCCAATGTGCCTCAAGTGCCTTTTTCTGAAGTCCATCCCGCACGGTGGGAGGGGTGCTAGAGAGTGAACGTTTGTGTCCCCACCAGACTCAGGCTGAAGCCCGATGCCAATGTGATGGTATTTGGAGGTGGGGCCTTTGGGAGTTGATTAGTATTAGATGAGGCGATGAGGGTGGACCCCCATGATGGGATTAGTGACCTTATAAGATCAGAGAGCCTCCCTCCCTCCTGGCATGTGAGGATAGAGCAAGAAGGTAGCCATCTGCAACAGGACCATGAATTGGCCACACCTCGATCTTGGGCTTCCCAGCCTCCAGAACTAAGAGATAAATGTTTGCCGTTGAAGCCATCTAGTCTAGGGTATTTTGTGATAGCAGCCTGAGCTGACTAGGAAAAGGAGTTGTTCTTTGCCTGTGCAGGGTATGAGAAGGGTCCCTGGGGGCTTGATTATTCCGTAGAAAGTGTCCAGACAGTTCTGTTTTCAGTCTCTGTCCTTGCCTATCTTCCCCAGATGCAACGCCTCCACCCTGGGACTGCGGGTCCTTCATCGGCCCTGCGTGCTACTGGTCCACCTCTCCCCACCCTCTGACTTCCAGAATCATGTTGATGCTGTGGCTTCTCCTCGTCTCGCTGTCTCTGTGGAGCCACCCTTTTGTTATTCCTTTACATAACATTGCTGGTATTTCAGGCGGGAGCAGATATAAGTGTTTATGCTCGTTCCCCATATTTACCTGAAGGTTCTCCTCTTTTGCTGGGCTGGTTGCACCGGCCGTTGGCGGCTACTGGATTGTCCACACCACAGGCTGCCCTCCTGGAGACTGTGCACAGGGATGTAGGGATGCAGGGATACCGGCTGTGGCGGGAATGAGGCGACGTTTAAGCATGACCTCTGGTCTGGGCTACAGCAGTTGAGCATTTGCTCTAACGCATATTAGCTGTGTGTCTTTGGACAAGTCACATCCTCTCTGCGTTTCACCTGCGAAATGGGGGTTATAACAACACTTACCTGAAAGGTCAGCTAGATAGTGCCTGTAAAACACTTTGCTGCTTCCAGCACAGAGTAAGGGCTCAATAAATTGGAGCAATCGTTAGTATTATTAATATAATTAGCATACTATCGTATTTCTCAGAGATAAGAACATCTCTGTATTATCATCATTACATCTGAGATTAGACCAGATAAGAACAAGAGCCAATTATTATACAGAAAAGTCCAAATGATTTCCACCACGTTACGTGTTAAATCGTTTATTTATAATTAGTTATCATTTTATTATGTTATTTTATTCTTTGCTATTTATTTATGTATCTAGTTATTTATGAAGCACCTACTACGTAGCTGGCGCTATATACTGTAAGCCCCATGGGAACCAGGCCACAGAAGTGTGAAAGTGCAGACTCTATGTTTAGGGAGCTTACACTTCAGCCAGAGAAAATAGTTAAAGAACAGCTAAATACTGCGTCATTAATTACTGGCTGAAGTGAAACAAGGATGAGCAAGGAGATGGTATGGGGGTTAGATGAGGGGAAACGTGGCTTGGGGGAAGATGTGGAATTGGTCTGGGCTTGGAGGATGAGATAGGGCCAGATGCACCAAAGGAAAGACAGGGTCAGAAGCAATGAGAATCCCCTTTCCCCACCCAGAGAGGGAAGGGAAGCTTTGTGTTTGCAGATCACAGTGAGAAGGCGGGGGGGGGGGGGC
>NW_006782864.1:2349600-2396775 GCF_000442215.2 Lipotes vexillifer
GGGGGGGGGGGGGGGGGACAGGGGCAGCCGAGGTGGGGTGTAAGGTTGGATGTTGAGGTGTAATCAGATCGTGACCGGCTTAGAAAGAGGGGCAGAGGGGCTGGCAGTTAACGTGGCAGACACTGGCTCTCCAGGCAGGAGGATGCGGGG
Source organism: Lipotes vexillifer (assembly GCF_000442215.2). Taxonomy (NCBI): domain Eukaryota; kingdom Metazoa; phylum Chordata; class Mammalia; order Artiodactyla; family Lipotidae; genus Lipotes; species Lipotes vexillifer. The sequence continues at coordinate 2,349,751 of NW_006782864.1, forward strand.
AGGATGGTGCAGCAGGTCCCTGGGGCTTTACTTCGGTCCCCATCTCACCCTCAGCAGAAGGAGAACTCAGAGGGAAAGTTTCCAAACTCGCCTGAGAAGCTGAGTGATGGGATGAATGAAAAATTGATGTGGGTCATAAATATTGTAGGAGAGAATGCACCAGATTCACTTAAGGATAAAGTTCAGGGAGAAACCTACTGCTGCAGAGGGAAAAAGTTCCTTGGGGGAGAGACGGGGAGGGAGTGGGATGCCCATCGGGGGTTCCGCGGTGCCACTCCCAGTATCTGGGGCTCCCTGGTCCTTGGAGAAGCTGCTGCCGCTCAGCGATGCTCTTGATGGAACTGAACTGCCAGTGTCCATTTGGTGAAGGTCATGGGGGCAGAGATGTTCCGTCTCCCTCAACCTCAAGGCTGCTGCTCTGGATTCCTTTCAGCTTCCTCAAGGGGAGATGCAGATGTGACCCCAGAGAAGCTGAGGTCTCTGTGGAGCTCGCTGAGCCTGGCTGACACTGGATAGCCCTCCTTTTCCAACAGCCCCACAAGTTCTTCCTCATTAGGCCTCTCCACGGGGACTGGGTGGAGTCCACAAGTCTCTCTGACCCTAGGTGGTCCCCTAGAGGTCAGAGTTCCGGGGCTCTGAGTCATTTTTCTGATTTCCTCTATTTTTTTTTTTTTTTTTTTTTTGCGGTACGCGGGCCTCTCACTGCTGTGGCCTCTCCCGTCACGGAGCACAGGCTCCGGACGCGCAGGCTCAGCGGCCATGGCTCACGGGCCCAGCCGCTCGGCGGCATGTGGGATCTTCCCGGACCGGGGCACAGACCCACGTCCCCTGCATCGGCAGGCAGACTCTCAACCACTGCGCCACCAGGGAAGCCCTGATTTCCTCTTTGCTCCACATGCACCTCGGAGCACTGGTGCAAAGATCTTGGTGATGAGTCTTTGTATCCAAATACCTGCTGGTGAACTTTCTTCCGAGGAGCACAGACAGTAAAAGGAGGGAGGTGGAGCCTTACTGCTAGCTCAGGGGATCAGCCACCCTGTCACATCCCAAGTGACTTCTCATCACCTGTCTCTGGCAGTTTATTTCCGGAACACCTGAGATGGGTGTGTAGTGTGAGGGGAATAGTTAAAAGCAACCAAGGGAGGGGTGGGGAGTGAGAACAGTCTTGCTGGGTGGTGCGCTGATAAAGGTTTATCAGCTCTTGGGCGTAGGGGTAGGGGAGGCACCTTCACTGGCAACGTCTGCTGATTTCTGTGTGTTAACATTCTCACTGTGACCCAGGTCATGTCACCAACAGGATGCCAGGCGGCTAACACAGTTCTCCAAGATGCAGCAATAGACTCACCCAAGCTGGTAGGCACATGCCTGGTCCCACTGTCTCTGGGAGCTTAGAAACCTGAGTTGCCATTGTGCTTTCTACCATCAGCCACAGCAAGACTGGGTATCTTGCCTCCCTGTCCCTCAGGTGGCCAAGAGTTTGCCTTTCTCTGGACCCACGGTAGGTCATCACGATAGAAGTTAGAAACTGGAAATGCAGGGAAGCTTTGGAGAGTCCCTCTGGGCTCACTGACTGCTGATGGCATAAGAGTCAGGTGGAGGAAGGAGGGAGGGGCTGGTAGGAACCCCTGCAGTTGTCTCCGAGACTGAGGGATGGACTGGCTGGCAACTGGTCCGGCTCTCCCTGCCTACCAGGGGTGTAGATGGCAGTGCCTCCCACTGGCTGAAAGGTTTCTGATACCCCTGCCAGCCCTCTGAGTCTATGTTGATGACAGCTACCACCTACCCAGCTGCATTACGGGTCAAGCACGGTGCTGGCTGCAGTGTAGACCTCATCTCGTCCAGTCTCACCGCCACCCTAGGGGGTAAGCATGATCTCGATCCCCCCTTTATACACAGAAACCGAGGCTTGGATTAAATAGCGTGCCCAAGGTGATACAGTTGGTAAGTAGCAGAGCTGGTTCTGTTTGACAAGAACTTGCCTTCCCAGCCATAATACATCTCACCAAATGCAAGGTCCAGGCCTTTTTTGGAGCTCTGGACAGTCAGGTAACGTGGACATATCCCCCGCCAGTTCTTATGTCTGGTTCTCTGCAGCAGAAACTCACAAGACCTCGTCAAACTGCCACCCCGGGGCCAGACTGCCATGTTCAACCCACCCAAGGTCATTTCCATCTCCAGTCCTGTGGCAGTCAGGGAGGCTTGTGGACCCTGAAGATGGAGGCAAAGTCAGGCAATGTCTCCCTCTGTCACGGGATCAAATTAAGTTCTGCCAAAGATGGAGAAAGGACACGCCTTCAGGAGCAGTGGGTCTCCGCGTGGCTGGTGAGAGCAGAGGCTCGTAGCTCTCACCACAGAGTGCAGGCGCGTTCTAGAAGGCTGGCAGGAAGACACCAGCACACAGAGTAACTAATGCACGATAAGCTACAGTCTTGTGAGCTGTGAGATGCCGTCGGGAGTCATGTCACGATGGCAGAAGACCTTAATGACTGAGGAAGAATTAGGGGCCTAAGCAGAGCCAACTGAAGCATGTCAGGGGGTCTCCCCCAACTGGGGGAAGAGGCAGTTTCAAGCAGCCGATACTGACTATGTAAACAGAAGGCTCCATACCCCGGACAAGGTGACTTCATCAAGCTTTCCTTGATTGATTGACACATCCCATGAACTCTGAGACTACGAGGCATAACCTGGTACCTCCTTGTCTTTTTAGCATCCTCCCCTCTACCACATCAGACACATTACTCATTTCCCATCCTCTGTGTCTTTGCTCACCGACTGTTCTCCCTGGAATAACCATCCCCAACCCCTTGGGTACAAACCTTCACACTTCCTTCAAGACGCAGCCCGAACGCTGTCTCCCTTGTTTCTGATTTCCTCCCCACTCCCTCCATCGCCTGCTGGAAGGAGTTCTCCCCCACCCGCATTCCCCTAGCAGATTTTCTTTTTTGTAAAAATAGTATCACCTTCTCATCAGTGTCACATTTATGTGTAAGGAAGCTTCTTGAGGGCACGACCGAAGTGCAGTTTATTGCTGCACCCGCCACGTGTCTGGCTTGGTGCCTGGCACCTAATAAGGACTCAGAAGATATTTGTTGAGTAAGATTTAAAATTTTATTTTGGGGTGATCCTACCCTCCAAAGCTTAAACCCGGGCCATGACCTGAACGGGTGATTCTACAGGACTTGCTGCTCCCATTACGAGGATTACCCATCAGTCCTTTGTGAATTTGATGATTACGCATTCATTCCCAAATACGTGCTCATCCTTAGATGAACCAATAAAATCTAATTTATTAATCTGTAAAATTGAGACCCAGACAGACCATGACCCTTGGTAATCCTCCCACAAAAAAACACACAGAAAGCACAGCCTAATACAGAATCATGTTCCCAGTTAACCTTCTGAGTGTCAATCTTTCATAAAACTTTTGCATTAGATGCAAGAGCCTCAATTAGACAAGGAAATTCTGCGGTAACACGTTCAGTGCCACCCTTCAAAATGATTAAGCGCAGCGTCTAGCCATGGACGGGATCCCAGACTTTTCAATGTGGAGTTGTGTGTAACTTCAAGTACCTTTTCTTGGTCTGCCTTGTAAAAATTGCCGCTGTTGGCTTTAATTTCCACTCAGCTGAGTAGCAGGGAAGGAGAGAGATGAGTGTCCAAAGTTACGAAGAGAGCATCTGACATCCAACGGGGGGAAACGCAGCACCTCCAGTGCAAAGAGGAAGAGGAACCCAGGGCTTCTTATCACGGTGCCCGAGGCCCAAAGAGTGATGGGAAAACTCAAGGAAAGAGAGAGAAGCAAATCACCTGCCTGTGCCCGGCAACCACGGCAGCCCCAGAACACCTCCTTCAGCAAGCCTCGTGGGGCCACCAGCTCTGAGTCTGTGCCTGCTCCAGCCTCCAGACCACACAGCCCAGGAGCCCAGCACCCCGTGTTAGTATTTGCAAGCAGATCAGCTGATCCTTGCAGTGCCTGGAGGAGAGAGACTCACCCCACCTCTTCCTGGGCTTGACATTGGATTTGAGCCTCAGGATGAGGGAGGAGGTTGAAGATGCTTGGTCCATCTCCCCTCGCCCCACCCTGAAGGTCACCTGCAGCTTGGTAGACACGGCTTGCATGGGCTGATGGCTTCTGCATCAGTCTCCCATTGTTGCACAGAGAACCATCACAGATGTAGCAGCTTAAGACAACACACATCTCTTCTCTCACAGTCCCCGTGGGTCAGGAGTTGGCTCAGCTCAGCTGGGTCCTCTGCTCGGCATCTTGCAGGCTGCTATCCAGGTGTCAGCTGGGATTGTGATCTCATCTGAAGATGGGGTCCTCTTCTAAACTTACCGGTTGTTGGCAATATCCAGTTCCTCGTGGCTGTGGTTACAGGGCTGAGGTCTCCATTTTTTTTTGCTGGTTGTTGGCTGGAGTCACTTCCGGCTCCTGGAGACTACCCTCCGGACCTCAAAATGGTAGTTTGCTTTTTCAAGCCAATGGGAGGGCTTCTTGTCTTTTTCAAGAGCTCACCTGATTAGTTCAGTATCACTTAATGATGGTGCTTAGAGTCAAAGGATTAGGGACCTTAAATACATATGCAGCATCTCTTTTGCCACATAATGTAACATAAATCACAGGAGTGATATCCCATCATATTCGCAGCCCAGACCACATGCAAGGAGATGAGATTAGACAGGATGTGTCTCCAGGAAGAGGGATTCTTAGGGGCCACCTTAGAATTCTGACTACCACCATTTCTCACCTCAAGCTCTGGGTCTCTCTGCTTGAGGGATTTCTCTGGCCACAGGAACATTGGGGATACACTAAGTGCAAGGGACAACCTCAACCAGTGAAGGAAAGGCTGGTGGATAAATACCCTGGCTTCCAGGTCCCTTGGTGAGACGATTCTGAGGTGTGTGTTCCCCAGTCTCAAAAGGCAACCCTGAGAGATTGCAGCCCATGTTCCTAGAGCAGCTACTCACCCACGAATGTGCCTTCTGTCGTCTCAATTCTCAACTCCCCGCCACACTTCCCGGGGTCATCTCCTAAATCCAAGACTAACCCCCAAATCAGTATCCTGGGATCTGCCGTTGGGGAAACCTGATTAAGTCAGACTTGACCTTCATTCCTCATACCCACTTTGCCTTTCCTGTAGCAGCCCTGTCAACCTTTCTCCTTATCCTCAGGTATCAGCCACCCGCCCTCACCCCAGCCCTCCTGAGGCAATGACCAGCCTGTCTGATGGAAGCCGGGAGATGGATGCTGCTTCTGTTTCCTTCCTTCTCCCTCAGGCATCCTTCCTTGCCCACCGCTCTCAACCCCTTTCCCCGTGTGCAGAGACAGAAGGGCTCCCCCCGAGGTGGTCTTAGATTCCATGCCTCCCTTTCTCCCTGGGGACCCTGCCTGCCTTCTACCTCGCTTCTCTTCCTCCCAAGGTCTTCTCCCTCCCACCGACATAAATACAATCTCAAGTCTCCCCTGAAGTAAAGCCTTCTTTGGTCCGGCTGCCCCCAAATGCTTCCAGCCTGACACACCTTCCCTCAAATCGTGGTCTGTGCCCCCAGCACTGCTCTGACGCCAGGGGCTGCCCAAGCCCGTGAGGCTGCTGCTTCTCTCCCAACCCCACAGAAACTGCTCCCCTTGCAGCATCCTTAGCTTTTCTTGGTTTGCTTCTCCATCACTTTGTTGTTCCTGGAGGATCTGAAGATCCCATTCCTTACTGAAACTGTCTCCTCTCTTTGTTTCCATGAAAGTGAGTTTTTCAGTTTCCCTCCTTTCCTGACAACTCCTTTGATAGCCTCATCTTCTCCTTTCCTCCCCATGCCCGAGGGCTGTGCTCCCCAAGCCTCCACCCTCCTCTACGCACGCCCTTGGCAGCCTGCCTCCCTCATAGCCTACCTGGCTCCCCGCACTGCTGCATGCTGTCCTCCGGCTTCAGAACCAGTTTCACCCTGAGTCAGGGACGAATGGATCAGTGCAAATCCACAGTTGGAGAAATGTGGCACCAAGGCAAACAGGCTGCTGATGAGCTTTGATGTCTTTCCTTGTTTTGTTGAGACTCCACTTTGTGTGACCAGCTCCCCACCCTGTCCCTCCAGGACCAGAGACAGCAGCAAGGGCCCATGTCACTGAGTGAACCTGCCAGGCCATGCTGAGAGTTTCTACGTTATTTCATTTGCTTTATTTCATCCTTATGAGGTCATGTGGGGTGAGAACTCTTTTCTCCACATTTTACAGATGAGTAAACTGAGGCCAGAAGGGCTAAATGTTTAGCCCAGGGGGGTTCCCAGCCCCCACTGCCTTCTCATTTTGCTGTCTGTCCACACCACCTTCCCACCTCGTCCATTACATCTCCAATCCCTCTCCTAAGCTTTACACCCATGTGGTCACTGCCTGGCAGATGCATGAGCCACAGGCTCCCAAAGGGTCCAAAAGCAGACTTCTAATCTATTCACTCTACCAGGCTCTGTCCACACTGCACTGGAGTCCCTCTTAGCACCCTCCACGGCTCTTCACTATTTGGTGACAAAGGCCAGCTTCCTTCCCAGAGGTCCTTGGACTACAACCCCCATCAGACTTCCCAGCCTCTTCTCACCCCTTCCCACGTGGTCCATGCAGACACCCCAACTACTCACTGTTCTATGAACGCATCATTCACTCTGCCTCTGGATTTCGCACATGCTCCTTTTTCTATTGAGAATACTCTGCCCTCTTTCCCAGATAGACTCCTCCTATTCATCCCTCAAAGCCCAGCTCAGATGCCCCCTCTTTGCACAATCTTCCTTTGTGCTTCACTGGTTCCACTGTGTTACCACCTGTTAAGAACTACAGCCACTCATGTGTGTGACTGTCATCCACACGCCATTGGGAGCTCCTGGAAAGTGGGGTCACTGCATTACCCATTCTTGAATCTCCACTGCCCAGCCTGGTGCCAGATGTTTACAGAAAGTTCATTCAAAGTTTTTTTCCCATACAGTGTTATGGTATTTGATCTTGACAATGAAAGTGTGGAGAAAAGGGAAGCCTAAGTGATGGAGGAAATAGGAAGACAGGCTCTGCTCCATCCGGGAATGCCGGGAAGACAGCATTAGTCCCTGTATGAGTTTGCTGGGGCTGCCATAAAGAGTACTGTAGACTGAGTGGCTTAACAGAGATATATTTTCTCCCAGTACTGGAGGCTGAAGGTCCTAGGTCAAAGCGTTGACAGGGCTGATTTCTTCTGAGACCTCTCTCCTTGGCTTAGAGACGGCTGTCCTCTCCCTGTGTCTTCACATGGTCTTCCCGCTGTCTGTGTGCCTGTCTGTGTCCAAACTTCCTCTTCTTATAAGGACACCAGTCAGATTGGATTAGGGCCCCTCATTACCATATTTTAACTTAACTACCTCTTTATAGGACCTCTCTCCAAATATAGTTACATTCTGAGGTTCTGGGGGTTAGATCTTCAACATATGAGTGTTTGCGGGGAGGACACAATTCAGCTCATAACATCCCCACTGGGCAGTTGGGAAAGTGATGAAGATCACATGGTGACCTTCTAACCATCCCTATACACCCCCAGTAGCCCTCACTATCCCTACCCCTCTGCCCTTCTACAAGGCCTAAGGGTACCCAACAGGGGACGTGGCCTTAGCCATCAGCATCCCTCCAGCCTTTTCACGTCCACGGGCATCTCAGGCTCCCGGCCATCTTGCTTTGGATGGAGGGGTTTGCTGAGGGCGCCTCCCTGAGTGTCCTCATGCAGGAGTGCCCCACCGTCCACATGTCTTTGCAGATGGAAACCCTCCCAGGCTCCCTGCCATCTGCCTCCCTGTGCGCAGCCCTACCCTCCTGGCAATGCTGGCACTTCTCCCTTTGCTCTTCATTGTCTCCTTTTGTTCCCTGATCGTTTGCTGCTGTGGTCTTGTCGCTCCAGTAATTCTACCAACTCTTTGAAAGTGGCAACTGGGTTTCACACTGTCATTCCTCACAGCCCCTGACTTAGCCGGCCCCATCCTAGGCATTCAATAAATACCGGTTCAAATAAACTGAAATGCATGGAAATGCTTGAGTTTCACTGACTCACTTTACAGAATTAAAAGCAAAATCTAAACTTTGGGAGCAAAGCCTCAGCCAGCCTCGGATTTCCTCCCTCCTCTCTCCTTGACAGCCTGAGGCTTGAAGGGAGAGCACGGGGCTCTCAGGCACATCTCAGGAGGCAGCTGACCGTCTCTGCCAGGGCTCCAGCGCCCCCCTTCTCTCGTCTCCCCGCCCCGTCCTCTCTGGGTGCCCACCTCATGCAGACCCTCCTGTCTTTCCTTTCCAAGCACGTGGCAAGGCCTCCCAGGGCTGAGCGGTGCTGACAGGGGCGTCTTGCTTCTCTGAAAGGGGGACTCTCTGTCCCACCTCAGCGTCTGCTCTTTCCAGTCGCCCACAAGCCTCAGGCCAAGTTTCATGCCAACAGTGATGTTTCACAAAATAGGTCTCTGAAGCCCTTGTCTGAAGCTGAGTGCCTTGAAAATTGCATTCTCTTAAAAAAGAAGTTAGAGAACACTGTCACTTCATTTTCCTCCTGGGCATTCCCAATGTAAACACATAAATTAAAGGCTCTGAGAAGTCCCGCAGTAAAGAAATCTGTTTATCTTCCCTGAACTCGGCTTTGCCTACTTTGCGATTGCACGCCCCACCACAAAACCGCACACACCCTGTGCTTCTCTCTGCCTGTTGCTGGTTTGTGCATTTCCCCACCACACCTCCCGAGAGCAGTTTGTTTCCCGGAAGCAGGAGAAGAGAGGTCGGAGAAGGAGATGCCTTATTGTCGTGAATGTGATGGACGTGGTGGCACCACAGGGGACTGGACACCAAGGCAAACACTCTAGTGTCTGAGGAACTTACTGGCTGAACTTACCGCTTACTGGTCTTTGGCAGGTTATCAGCTTCTAAGAGTCTCTGTTTCTTCATCTGTAAAATTGGATCACGGTACCTGCACTCATTGATTTAACAAATAATATAAATATATAAATACATACTATGGCGTATTCTAGGTGCTGGAAATCAAGCAGTAAACAGAACAGTCTCTCCTCTTCGGATGTTAATAGTCTTAACACGGGAAGATGAAAAACTCAGCAATGACATCTGTGTCAGGTGGTTATGATACTTAGAAGAAAAATAAAGCCGGGGTGAGGGGTGGGGGAGACAGTATATGCATGCGGGGATGACTTTTCTTAAAGGACAGTCAAGGAAGGCATCTTTGATAAGATGATACTTAAAGTGAACCCAGAAGAAAATGAGGTGTCATATAGACATCCAGGTACGGCAAAAATCAAGTTCAAAGACGCTGGACTGGGAGAGTGCTCGGCGGGGAGAGTGCTCGGCGGGCTCAGGGAACATGAAGAAGCTCTGTGTGGCTGGAGGGCTGGGAAAGTGGGGGTCAAGGAGAAGAGGGCAGAGAGGGGGTGTGTGTGCGCGTGTGTGTGTGTGTGCGCGTGCGCGCAGGGGCTGGTTGGATCATGCAGCCTTGCAGGGTTACTCTAAGTGAGATGGGAAACAACTGGTGGCCTTGAGCAGAGAAATGACCTGATGTACATTTTGGAAGGACCACTCTGGTTGTTCAGTGGAAAGTAGATTTTAAGACTGTAAGCTCGGTGCTCTGTGATGACCTAGATGGGTGGGATGGGGGGTGGGAAGGAGGTCCAAGGGGGAGAGGGTATATGTATACATAGAGCTGATTCACTTGACTGTACAGCAGAAGGGAGCACAACATTGTAAAGCAATTATACTCCAATAAAAACAAAACACGACACTGTAAGTGGAGAAGCCAAAAGACCAGGTCGGAGGTGACTGCATCTCTAGGTGAGAGAGGAAGAGAGCTTGGATTTCAGCAGTGGTCGTTGTGATAAGTGACCCTCAGAATATGGAAATATTCTGTAGGTAGAACCTGTAGGGTGAGCTAGTATGCGGGGTGGGTTGGGTGAATAGTGAGACACAAAGAGAGACCTCGAGATTGGAATTGACACATACACACTACTGTGTATAGAATAGCTAACTAATCAGGACCTACTGTATAGCACAGGGAACTCTACTCAATTCTCTGTAATGGCCTATACAGGAAAAGAATCTAAAAAAGAGTGGATATATGTATACGTATAACTGATTCACTTTGCTGTACACCTGAAACTAACACAACATTGTAAATCAACTATACTCCAATAAAACTTTTTTAAAAAAGAAACAACACTTTTGCAATAAAAAGAAAGATTTTGTCCTGAACGATGGGTAAACTGGAGTTGTCACATGTTGAAACGGAGAACTGAGTGAAAGGAGAACCCTTTGGTTGTGGGGTGCAGGAATCAAGAATTTGGCTTCAGGGCTTCCCTGGTGGCGCAGTGGTTGAGAGTCCGCCTGCCGATGCAGGGGACGTGGGTTCGTGCCCCGGTCCGGGAAGATCCCACGTGCAGCGGAGCAGCTGTGCCCGTGAGCCATGGCCGCTGAGCCTGCGTGTCTGGAGCCTGTGCTCTGCGGCAGGAGAGGCCACAACAGTGAGAGGCCCGCGTACCGCAAAAAAAAAAAAGAATTTGGCTTCAGGCACATTAAGCGGCAGTTGTCTGTTGGATACCCAAGTGGAGGTGATGGGTAGACAGAGGCGTGTGAGCATCTGGGGCCCCGGGAGAGGCCGGGGCTGGGATACAATCATCAGTGTGTAGTTCATTAAAAATCTTGGGGCTGCGTGGGATCATCAAGGGCGCGTGTGAGGACAGAGAAGAGGAGTGGGTGGGACGTTCCAAGGTTTAAAAGTCAGAAAAATGAGACAGAACCAGCATGAGAATCAAGAGAGCCTGCTTAAGACGGGACATAGTACAGCGTGGGTGCTCAGTAAATCACAGCCACTGCCATCACCATGACCATCGGTATTTTCATGGCCAGAGTACGGAGAAGTGAAGTTTGAAAACAAAATAGCAGGAGTTCAGGAGGACACACTTCATCTACTTTTTCCTCTTTTCCTTCCCTTTCCTCTGGTTCTGCATCAACCGTGGCCTCAGACTTCCAGCTACTTTAAAAATAAAACAAAACCATAAAGAACTTCTGGGTACCTTACAAGCCCACGACTCAGTTCAAAATATTCAAGAAGAGCTGAGGCCTTTGGGTTGTTGGTAGGGTGAGTAATCACTGAACAGAGTCAGGGAACTGGGTAAGTCAGACTTTCTCCTCTTACCAACTCACTATATGACCTCAGGCAAGTCCGTCCCTGCCTCAGTCCTAGAGGAGGATAGAGACTTCCATTCAGGTGAGAATACTGATTAGCTCATCAATTTTCCTACTTGGATGGCATCTCTGCCATTTGCTTTTCTCGTCTCCAAAGCATATAGAACCTATCCTCAATTATCACAGCAAGATAACGGTGCTTTTGATTTCCCTCTGAGAGTCTAACCTCGAATTGTTGGCTGTTTAGTACTTACAAAGTCCGGGAGAGGAGTGCCATTTAGAAGTGACCATGCAAGGTCCCCCGCCCCATCCACCCCTGTAGGTACTATGAGAGAGTTGCCTCTCACTGGACTACCAGAAGGCCAATTACTTGAACCATATTAGTTTATTTCCTTGTATAATTATCTTCACTGAATTGCATTTTAGGAATCATGCCCTTGGCTTTAATTAAACATCCTTGAAACAGTCATGCAAAGTTCACTGCTGCATTTGCACAAGAACTACTGTTGCAGACACGATCTATATGCTTCTGGAAAAGACTTCCTTAGTGTTTCTGTGAAGCACGAGTCTGCAGGATATTAATAAAAATTTCATTATGGGAAAAGTTTAGTGAGTCTGGAAAGAAAACCAGGTGTCTTTCTTAAAGGTTATCTAAGAGGCTCTACTAACAAAAAGTACTGTGGATCCTTAGAAAGAGGATAAACTGTGCAAGGTTTCCCATTTTGTCGACACTAGAATCCTATTTTGGTGGTGCAGCTCTTGGGATCAGTGCTCTGTGCACCCAGCAGAAGAGGCTCTGAATGCTTCGGGCTCAGTTAGTCAAGCACCATGAGCTGCAACAGGGAACATACAGACAGGAGGCTACGTAAGCAATGGACAGGTGGATGAGCAGCGAATGGGCAGCTGGATCTTCCGTGCACAGTGATCTTGGGTACCTGGGGTCCCAAGAGGCTTTGCAGCTTCCTGGTTGCATCAGATATTAACTTTGCTATTCATGGAGTTAGGGGTCCTAGTCTCAAATATATCACTCAGTGACCCTCCTGTACAACAACACACAAAGTTAAAATATTTAAAAAAATAACTCACTGTTAGGAAAAGGACACAGAGACATGTGCCGCGTTACTGTTTCATGGGCGTGATAGGGAGGAATGCCACTCGCTCCGACAGCTCACCACCTAGGAGGAGCACTGAGAGTCTCTCCCCTCCTCTCCTGCAGCTGGAGTCTCTCTCTTTCACTTCCTAATGTGTACACCCCGTCAATCCTCAAATTTCAGCCTCAGAAGCTCCGAGAAAGCCCCTTGGGGAACACTCAGCTACTTCCTTTCACTGGACAGATCGACCAGCACAGGTGTGTGTGCAGACTGCCTGCCCTCCTATCCATGCAAGGTTAATTATTTAGAGGCGAATGATTTCATTTTAAAGTGGGAATTGAAACGTGTTTCGCTAAAGCTTCCAATGTGAGGGAGGAAGGAGGGAGGAAGAGGGTAGGTCAATGGGGAAATAGGATTGCCTGATGGTCTGGGTGCAGCCGTCTTCCTAAGGCTGTGTCTTTAACTGGGAGGTACAGCAAGATGAACAGTATCACAAGCAACCTTAGGAGAACCACACCGACTAGCCTGAATCAGCAGAGTCTGTGTGGTGAGATTTAAGGGGGTGCTTAGTTGGCCCTCCAGCCGTACATGTTTTCCGGATGACTTGTAACTTCACCACTGGAGCTAAATTCCTTTGACTCTTAGGGTTATTTCTGCGTTCAAGAGCCCTTGGAAATGAAAAATCCCTGAAATGGGTCGTCCCCTGCTGTCAGCTAACCGTGAAGCTCAGGAGTAGAGTTGGGAGTAACAGGATGCCCGTGTACCCGGGGTCCTTCCTGGGCGTGTGTAACTCTGAGGCTAAGACAGTGAGACTGGCAGTTTAAGAAGGACCTCCAGGACCATGTCACCTGCTGGCAGGCGGAGTAAGGACCCTGCAAGGTGGACAGACATACCTCTTTTCTTATCATTTGAGGGTTTGAGAGAGGAGGCACCGGGAGTTTAGCCTGAGCCCTTCCCACAGGTCTAGAGGTGGGCAGAGAGAGGGATGGGCTTTGACCCTGGGCGGCCCCTCCCTCCGGGACAAGCCCCTGGAGGAGGTTTAGTTTGTATCTTCAGAGGGGATGGGGTGCCCAGGCAGGTGACTGAAGACTTTATCTCCAAAGGACCCAGCATTAGAGAGCTTAACAGCCCCAGACCCCGCAGGCCCGGAGAGCTTCTGGGCATCCTTCCGTGGGGTCCCATCACCTCCCTGATGGAGGCAGACTGGGTACCAGGACCCTGAGGTGAAGCCGACTGGGGAGCAGCTTCCTCCAGCCTCTCCGAGCACAGAAGTCAGCGGCGAGGCTCAGACTTGGCGGCCGTGCTGTGTCTCTGCACAGGCTTGTGTACACGCAGCGGGGGACCCACGCAGGGGACCGGGATGGGGAAGCACACAGGATGAAAATGCAGAGCAGATGCAAGTGGCGGTGGTGATGCTGGGGCAGTGCGTTCTCCTGGAGTCTCCACACCTCTGTGGGCTGGCGTGGGACCCGGGAACGGACAGTCCACGTGGAGGCGCAGCTACTCAGGGCTGCCCTGCCGGGGGCGGGCGGTGCCGTCAGGCGGGGGCTGCCTTCAGGGTGGAGTTATAGCAGAGAAGTGGGGTCACCCGCCTTGGAAGCTTTGAGAATGCGTATGAGGAGGGGTATGCGAATGGAATCGGGAAAACTTAAGGAGTGCCAGCTTGGTGCAGTTGGGTTTTGGCAGGGCTCGCCTTGGAGTCGTGGGAGCATTCCCAGTGGTCCCACAGGCCTCCGGAGGCTGGCTGTGCTGTGCTGAAGCCCGTATCAAGGGCCCTGGGGATGGCAGCAGAGGCCAGCATGGTCGAGGGCCCCCCCGCCCCCACCTCGTCTTTGCAGGGACCACAGAACTGCACGCACAGCAGGTGCTTTTCACCTGCTCACAAAACAGCCGGGTCACTGCATGCAGCAGGAAAGGCTGGACTGGGGGTGACCGGAGGAAGGAGCAGAGATTCTCCATCTTGATGGTTTTGTTCAAGGCCGTCCCAGAAGCAGCTGACGTTGGCTTCATTTATCCAAAGGGCGCGGCGAGTGACCCTCTATAACCCAGGGATCCTGAAATATTTAGAAGCTCTAATGTTTGGGTGGGAAGAGAACCTCTTTTGGATGAGAAGCTCAATTATTCAGGAAGGGAGAGCTCCCGTTGTCTGGGGCGTAGGGGGGGGGTGCACCTTCCTGCTGGGTTGACGGGGTGCCAGGCGTGGGGCACCCTGCCTGGGACACTTGCCCTGCTCTGTGAGTGAGGCCTCTCCCGCAGTGCTGGGCTCTGGGGGACTTTTCTTGTGTGGCCAAACTTCGTTAAAATGACACAACGGCCTATTTCTTCTGACAGCATCTCTGATTCAGCCTAGGGTATGGTTCGAGGTTGCATCTCTTGTAAACCCTTCTTCAGCTGCTGTCAAGGGCTGGCACCTGAGTTCTCGAATTTAGGCTGATGTGGGTCCTGCTAGAGCCTGCCGTCATCTGCACATGTCAACAAATGTGTATGCAGGTGTGGACCAGCTGGATCTCTCTCCTTCTCTGGGAAGCGTGGTTTTCAGCAGCGTCAGGCTGGGAAGACAGACATTTCATTATCTCCGAAGTCCTGTGCAGGCAGCTGTCACACAGTGTTCCACCAGCGGCCCACGGCCGGCACAGAACACTGCAAAGCTCCATCTAGCACAAGTGACCACGGGGAACAGGTGGAGAATCCTGCTGCATTTTACACGTCTCCTAAGGGAAGAACTTCAAGAAAGATGAGCTCAAGTAGGCGGTATTGTGGTCCAGATAAGGTTTGGTTCATTCATTCCCTTGATTAGCATTTATCCCCCTTTGTGCCAGGCATACGGGGAGAGAGAGAAATGTCTTCGAAGAGTCTGTGGTTGTATGGGGGAGGGGAGCTGTGGAAATCTGTCATTTAGGAACAGCATGGAAGTGCTAGGGAAAAATTGTTTTGTTCATTTATCACTCACTCATCCGTTCACCCATAGCAACTACAAAGGGTTTCGCTCGGAGGAACTAGATGCCCTGAACTTGACATTCTCGTGGGGGAAACAACAATGTAAACCACCAGCAGTGGTAAATCACCAGTAGTGATTTCAAGCCAGAAGGAACCACTCACCAATGGAGAGAGGCACAGGCTGAGCAGTGACTTGCAGAAAGGAGGGATTATCCATTCCAACTGCTGAGGTCAAGTTCACCTGGTTTGTTGTGTGGTTCGTGCTTACTGCATCTTTTTTTGGAACGTGGCTCCACCCTCCAGGAAGGGTGAGGATGATCACCCTCCTGCTGTGCCCCACGGTCGCCCAGCGGGTGTCTGCAGGGATGATCTGCTCTGTACTGTCTTTTCAGTCCCGCTCCCGGGAGAAGAGAGACGAAGCTGTGTCTCCACCGCAGCTTGGCCTGATTCAGTCACCGCGTGAAAAGGTGGTAAGAAGGTCAAGCTCATGAGAACTGATACTCTGCAGAGTCATTTAGTCCTGAACTACCAGTTCTGCTTGCTTGTGAGTTGCTAAATCCAAGGACCTGAATTTAATTCCTCCAGAGCCACCGAGACAGCACTTCCAGGCCCATGGCAGGCTGTAGGGGTGCTGACATTACTCAGGACTAAGGAGCAACCATCTTCCACTGAGAGAGGACTCTGTGTCAGCGGGAGTAGAAACACACCAGGCACCGAGGAAGGTTCCGCCTCCCAGCATCTTCCAACACAGTGAGAGATAAAGGGGTGGAAGATGTGACAGGGCATTCACAATAGAACAGAAGCTTATCCCCAATAAATATGGAACGATGTTCAACTTCACTACCTAACAAAGAAATGCAAGTTATAAATCTTTTTTTTTTTTTTTTTTGCTCATCTAATTGGTAGAAAGTTTTAAAAATGCACAAAGTTGGCTGCTAAGGATGTAAGGAAAAGGCCGTTTTCACCTGTTGCTGCTCATGGGGATGGAAATTGGTGCGAACCTTCTGGAGGGTAATTTGGCAATTTGTGTATCAACAGCCTTAAAATGTTCATACACTTTGAGCCAGTAATTTTGCTTTTAGGATCTTATCCTAAGGTGAAAGTCAAATTTATGTACAAGATTTATGGTCAAGAATATTCATCTCAGCCAGCAGTGTAATAGAAAAAATATTATAAGCTAACTAAAATTCCCACAATAGGGTGTCGGTTAAATAACTGATGGCCCAACTTAAGAATGGAAAATAAAGATGCAGACGTAGAAAACGGACTTGAGGACACGGGGAAGGGTAAGCGTAAGCTGAGATGAAGTGAGCTAGTGGCATGGACTTATATACTCTACCAAATGTAAAATAGCTAGTGGGAAGCAGCCGCATAGCACAGGGAGATCAGCCCGGTGCTTTGTGACCACCTAGAGGGGTGGGATAGGGAGGGTGGGAGGGAGACGCAAGAGGGAGGAGATATGGGGATATATGTATACGTATAGCTGATTCACTTTGTTATACAGCAGAAACTAACACACCATTGTAAAGCAATTATACTCCAATAAAGATGTTTTAAAAAAAAAAAGAATGGAAAACAGTTCATTCATTAAAAATGATTTTCTCCAAGAATATTTAATGGTGGGAAGATGTGGTGCAAAAGCAGGGCATAAAATACTAGATGGAGTATTTCATTTTGTTAAAATTTTAATAATACAAGTGCAGAAAAAGTGATTAAAATAACAGTACTGATTTGACTACGGGACATTTTTTTCTTTAAATTTTTCTGTATTTGGTGTTATAAAGCATCATATATCCTCTCTGAGTCTCAGTTTATGTTCTGTGAAGTGGGACTCATCACATCTACACTGCAGTGCACTCGGGCAGAGCAGCACAATATTTGAAAGTGCCCTTGACAGTGACCAGCCCATTGTAATACTCCATGAACGGTTATAATATCATTGCCAGTGACACACCCATAATCCAGATATATTAACGATTACTAAGGTTGTTTATCTCCCTCCACTTTTACTAAGACAACAAAAGGATAAATTGAAGACTCTAAGTCATTTTTACTGAGGTTCTTAATACTCACCTTCCTCACAAGGTTGGACGAAACTCTCAGCTTTTTGTATTGAGTGCAAATGTCTCTGTTCTCGCCCATTTCAGAGACCTCCTCACTCAAAATCTAGGTTTTGTCGATCTTTAGTACCCTGTCTCTCTTATCTCAGATTATTCTGTGGTAAGATGGTGCAAACTATGTATTTACTAACTGGAGAGAATTCAAGTCTCTGGAGCTGTTGTAGCTCAAACTTCTGTTTTAAGTGGAGTCATTTTCTGTGCTTTCCCTTTATGATGTCTGCAGAATGCCTGCTTCTGTCCTCCTTGAGATCCAGGTTTACAGCGCTCTCCTTTTTCTCATTCTGGGGTCTCTCTGATTGTGGCATCTCTGAGGCCCATGCTCTGTTGAGGCTAAATTTGATACCTGGGGGGAAAAGCAACTTCCAGATGGGTCAGCCTAGAGAAGGATCCCCCACTGTGTGGAAATTTAAAAACAGGCAAAATACCTGTCCTATCAGACACTGTGATTTGCCCCCTGTCTGATGCAGCCCAGAGCTTTGTCATTTAATTCACACCTATCTACTGTGAAGGCCCAGCCAACAAGATCATTTTGGAGCCCTGGGTGGGTGCCCAGAATGGATGGGAGGGCTGAGGTAACCAGAACTCTGCCTTTTTTATGGACAGGTGTTAGGGCATCTTCTTTTCAAAGTGACATATTCCCAACCCATCCAACTCACGTAGAGGAAAAAAACCACTGTCACCAGCCAAAGTGATTAGAAAAACGTGGGGCTGCTGAGGAAGAGCGATCTCGTGGGGACTCTTGTATTATACATCCACGTGCAAGTGCGAGCTCCAGATTTGAAAAGACACGCAGTCTGATCAAAAGTCATGCAATTAATGATTTCTTTCAAAAATCAAAGAACTCTTTGATTCTTCATTTTAATGTAACTTTGACCTCTTGTCATGAAAGAGGCCTTGACTAAGCTCAGCATGCTCACTCTCCCTGCCTGCAATGCATCAGAAAGCATCCTCAGTTACTTTCACGGGCAGTGGAGGACTCCTTAATTTTTCTCTGATGACAAGAACTCCCTTTGAGCCTGGGCCAGAGGTGAGCACGATTCTGACTCTGGAAAGATGTAGAAAAATGAAGTTCCTTTTGCCAGAGGTTATGGGTGAGCATTGCTGATGCATGACTGTCAGCAGTCTTGCCCTCCTTCCACCTACTCCTCCCTTTCTGCATGGTGGGCTCTCCTTTAGTTTTGGGGCACAGTATTGGCGAAAAAAGGAAGGGGAGGCTAGAGGTAAGTAGGCTAGTGGCGGGGATTTTGTGCAAGAATATTTGAAGAAGTGTGGGAGCAAGTGCTGTGGTATGAAGGGAAAGGGAGAATTAAAAAAAACAATCTGTGATCCATAAATCCCCTTCACAGACTCTAAGCAAAGTACTTAAATTATTTTACAATTACTTTTTGGTTACTACTCTGCAGTATAAAAAAAAATAAGTTCACTTTTTATCGTATCCCCTTGTCATTAGCATCGTTTTAAAGACATGTGTCTTAATGGCTGTATCGTGTACCATCCTTTATTTATCCAGCTCCCTTTTTTGGACAGTTAATTCGGTTATTTTGTTGTTTATAAATATATATATATATGTGATGGATATTTTTGTTTGTAATTCTGATTATGTCATTTTGTCAGTCAGGATAATTGATGGTAGCTATACTAACAGACAACCTAAAATCTCAGTGGCTTAGCTGGTGTTGACTGAAAAAAACGCACAACTAAAATTTGAGAATCATTTTTTTTTGGCGGACTTGCTGAGGACTTAAGCCCGGGAGGCAGTGTCAGATCACTCTGAGAGATTGCACTGAAGAGGGAAGGGAGGAACCAGGACATATAGGAGCTTTGCAAAAACAAAACAACAAAACAAAAAAAACCCCACAACAACCAGGTAGTCGGAACATCAGAAGATTACTGTTAATTAAAGAAAAACCAAACATCTCAAGCTAATGAATTCAGCATTTTTCTATGTATGGGAAGAGGCAGGAGTCTGGGCTCATTGGAATCATTCCTCTGATGTGCCTTTTAACTCTCTACAGCCAGGCATCCTGTTTTTCTCCAGCCTGAATCCCCGCCGGGTGCACCATCGGGGATGGCTGCCACAGCTGATGATGGCTTGATGGCTGCAACACTCTTTGTTGACTGATAGGGCAGGCGACATTCTTCATCCATACAGGTTAAAGTTTTATTTTTTGCTCGATTTACTGGCTAGGGTTGGAGTGGGGGACTCTGTTCTTTGCAGATGGGAGGGACTCAGGGTCCTTCCATATTGTGGCGTCACCTTCCTCAGGTCCTCAGAGCCACGCACTGGAAGAAGGGAGCTTGGAGAAGGCACGCACCCTCTTCGTCTCTTCTGCCCAGAGATGACAGAGCCGCTTCCGCGCATGGTGCACTGGTCAGGGCTCGTCACAGGGCCCCACCCAGAGGCAAGGGGGCTGTAGAAGGGAATCTGGATGCAGCAAAGAGAAAGGGCCAATGGGTATTGACTAACAACCAGCCAAGGTCCTACCTACCTACCTACCAATTCACTCTCAGATCTTTAGAATACAAAGGGTTACATTCCTGCAATCCTCCTCTAATTCTAGACGATTCTCCATTCATATTCTCTTTTGCTTATAGCAACCTAGAGCTGGGTCTTCCCAGGCTCTTCTTTCTAGCCCTACAGGCTGTGGTCTCCTCGGAAGCTTTGGTGGGATGCAGGCACCATCTGGGAGAAGGAGTCTTCGAACTCACATGCCCGTGTTGCCAAGGACCCCAATTCCTTCCACCTCTAGGTTGCTGCTTTATTTTCCCAGGGACAGAGCCAAGCTGTAATTGACTCCCTGGGTATTTCAAAGTCCCTGATCCCAAGACTGAAGGATGACTCCCTGCTGTTGTGAAAGGTTACCAGATTATCAGGACCTCTGATGGGGAGGGACAGTGGGAAGAGGGGGGGTGGTGTCAGGGGAAAGGCACTGACATTTCAAACTCAACTGGCGACTCCAGCTCTTGTAATGGCTTTAGTAACTTCACAGCTGATCCCTGTGATTAAGCATCAGGACCATTAAATGCTAATTGAGTTGAAAAGCTTCTCCCTCATATGCTAAAACTCTCAGGCAGTAGAAGGCTTCTGGCCATGTCTGGAGTTGCAGTGCTGCGACAAGACAATGAGGTGGGCTGGCTCTGTCTGCACTTACTGCTGTTTGTCTTCCCGGCTTGACTGGGGTAGGGTTGCTGTACATACACAGACTTTAAAATTATTTTTAAATTATTATTATTTTTTTAAAATTGAAGAATGGTTGATTTACATTGTTGATGGCTGCAGGTGTACAGCAAAGTGATTCAGTTATGCATACACACATACATACGTATACATACATACATATATATATTCTCTTCCAGATTCTTTTTCATTATAGTTTATTACAAGATATTGAATATAGTTCCCTGTGCTCTACAGTAGGACCCTGTTGTTCATCTATTTTACATGTATCATATATCTGTGTGTCTCTGTTAATCCCTAACTCCTAATTTATCCCTCCCCCTCACCCTTTCCCCTTCGGTAACCGTAATTTTGTTTTCTGTGTCTGTGGGTCTATTTCTCAAACAGACTTTTTTTTTTTTAAGCAGATTGCACATTGCTGTGGCTGGATCAATACTCTGGAGTGAGCTGTTTGTCCTCAAAACTGCTGGGGCCGCAGCCATGGAGCTGCAGGATCCCAACGGGGGATCCTGACGTCCATCTGCTCTGTTTTTTTCAGATACGCTGAATCGACAGTCCTGAGTTTTGAAGTTTTCCTGGAGGGGACTTGAGGGGATTTCTCCAGGATCGATGGAACTCCTTTTGTGGTGCTTCAGTGCTTCCACCCTGAAGCGCTCATTTCCCTATGCCCTCCCCCACCCCAGTGTTTCCTTACTCTCTCTCCTCCCACCCCCAGTTCCCAGAAGAAGATCTAGGAATCAGGTCCAAACATAAGATCTTTGGAGAATCCTTGTGTGTGTTTTTAAAAATTTTTATTGGAGTCTAGTTGATTTATAATGTTGTGATAGTTCCAGGTGTACAGCAAAGTGAATCAGTTATACAAATACATATAATCCACTCTTTTTTAGATTCTTTTCCCATACTGGTCATTACAGAGTACTGAGTAGAGTTCCCTGTGCTATACAGCAGGTCCTGATTAGCTCTCTATTTTATAGGTAGTGTTGTGTATATGTCAGTCCCAATCTCCCAACTTATCCCTCTCCCCTCCCCACTTCCCCCCCTGGTAACCATAAGTTTGTTTTCTACGTCTGTGACTCTATTTCGAATCGTTGTGTTTTACTCTAGTCCTGAAACTAGATGAAACCTAGTCATCAATAAACAGGCGAGGAAGCAGAGCCAGGCATTGGTTGAGTATTGATGTTTCTGGTACAAGCTGTCTCTCCGCTCATCACCCCACACCTTTATCAGCCATCATCATGCTGTCTGCCACCTCCTCCTCTCTGAGGAAGGCCCGGGTCATCTTTTGAAAATACAAAGCCCAGCACTGAGACCCTCCCAACTGAGAGAGCAGGAAGTTCCAGGGCTGCTGAGGTGCTCCTTGAACCCCACTCAGGGGACCTGTGTTGTTCCCTCCTGGGTGTATTGCGTGGACCCCTAAAATTCCTCCAAACCTCTGCCTCTGGGCTTCCAGATTGCCCCTGAAAGAAATGAACAATAATCATAATACCCACCACGTACTGACTGCTGGTATCTCAAGGGCTGCCTTGCCATTGGACAACATTTGTTGAGCTCCTAACTGTTTGCCAGACAGTGGGTACATGCTTTATGTGTGTTTAGCCCTTCTGACAACACTGTGATTTAGGACCTGTTAATATGCCTATTTTGCTGAAATGGAAACTGGGGTTCAGAGTGGTTAAATAACAAGGAAAAGTCTATGTTTTTACCCCCTACGCTAATATATATGTATATTTGTGTATATATATAATATATGTGTATATTTAACATATATATTATGTTGACTGAAAAAAAATGCATAACCTCAAAGTTGAGAAATATGTTTTATTTGGTGGGCAAAACTGAGGACTTAAGCCTGGGACACAGCCTCTCAGCTCACTCTGAGGGACTGATCCAAAAAGGAGAGGGAGAAGCCATCAACTTTAGGAGATTTTGCAACAAAGACCAGGTGGTCGGAACATCGAAAGATTACTGTTAATTAAAGAAAACCAGACATCTCGAGTTAATGAATTTTTAGTGTTTTTCTATGTATGGGAAGATGCAAAAGTCTGGGCTCACTAAAATCATTCCTTTGATGTGCACTCAGCTATGTGGGCCAGTATCCTGTGCTTCTCATCCTGAGTGCCCTCGGGGTTCACCATCAGGGGAGGCTGCAGCAGTTGACTGCTAGATGGTGGGCATCCTGTTTCCATCCTGAGTCTCCTCAGGGTGCACCATCTGGGTGGCTGTAATGTGATGGCTTGATGGATGCAACATCCTTTGTTTACTGATACGGCAGGCAACATTATTTTCATTGACAATTATATATATACAATATACACTGTTCACGTCACATATATTATCTATTTTATGTACTACGTATTTTTTATAATCTTTGCAAAAAACCTTGCAAGGTAGGTGTTATTCTTTACATTTTGTGAAAAAGAAATTTAAGCCTCTAACAGGCTGAGAAATTTGTCATGTCACTACATCACAACTAACTAGTCAGTGAACAAGATTTTGAATCCTTTTACGAAAACAAACAAACAAACTATGTTCTTTCCATGCTCCGAAATATATTTTGGTCAAGTGACTTAACAGACTCTCCCTCAAGCTTGTCACTAAAGCAGAAAATAAGACAACAGTGCTTTACTGGAAATGATCAAAAGGCAGGATCAAGCAGGAATAATGAAAAGGAGCCTGAGGTTTCGGGTGATGAACCCACTGGCTAAATAGGCCCCTGGAAACAGACCCACCTTTTAGAAACCCCTCTGGTCCAGTGGAGAAGCATATCCTAGGCCCCCGGTGCCTTTCAGAAAAGAGAACAGAGGACGATTTTGCAAACTGATTGTTAAGTGGAAGTGAAAAATTCTTTCCTGAGCATTGTCTTGCCTTAAAAAGCAAACCTATGAAGTGCAACTATTTCATCACTCCCCTTTGGATGCAAAGTTTGCCATGTTTTAAATTTCGGTTAGGCATCCTTTGAACCAGAAAGAAGACTGGCTTTTAGAAAACAGACAATGGTATAAATTGGGTTGTATACGAAAACAGGCTTTGTTAGTAAACAAACGATACACCGATAGAGTCTGTTACTATAAGCGTGGCTTTAAGAGAAAGGTTGGTAAGGGAACCATTTTATTTAAATGAAGAGGAAGTTTCAAGCAGTAGTCAGCAGCTGGTAAATCCCTAATTTGTGGGCTAATGTTGAAGCAAGTTAATAAAATGACCTCAGGGAAAGACCAGGGTAGTGTTTTATAGAATTCTGGAGCCGGAGGGAACTTGCAGAGCATCCAGTCCAATGATCTCATTATAAAAATGCAGGAACTGAGGCCAGCAGAGGAGGGGCAATCTCCCTACGGTCAGTCACAGGGATATAGTTGTTATGCAGAAAACTCATTTAAATGTTATTTTTTGAATATGTAGTTGTGTGGATGAGAAGCAGAATAGGTAACATTTACTTTTCTGGTCTCTGGCCATATCTCCCTAATACTATTTGCCTTTTAAATGCTCTTTTCTCCCTTCAAGATTGCATTAAAGAAAAGAACAAAGTCAAGGGCTTTAGACATTATTTACTTTTTAAAATGATAGTGTATATTATAGATTCAGAAAGTGGTCTCCCTCTCGCTCCTGGCTCAAGCCAAGCAGGTCCCCTCCCTCGGGCTCACTGCCAACAGGTCTCCATGTGCCCCTCAGAGCATCCCTTATGTGGACAGGCCCATACATAACTACACACTTCTCCGCTATTTGTGGCGTCCTTCATCCTACTTTTATTATTTTGCAACATCCCTTGGGGGCTGCTAACACATCAGGTCCCATCCAGTCGCCTCTCTCTTTTTAAATGGCTGCATCGTCTTTCATTGTCTGGAGATACGAGAATTTATTTAGCACATTTGGGTCACGTCCTCTCTTTTGCTATTTCAAATAATACTGTGATAAATATCTTTGTACATACATCATTTCACACATAAGGGGATCTATCTGGGGTATAAATCCTTAGAAATGAAATTGTGAGGACAAAGAGGATGTGTCTTACATTTTGTTACATTTCTAGAGCATTACAAAGACTGGGGTATTTGTTTCTCACCACCATGGCCAACACCCTATCAAACGTTTTTCACTTTTAGGCTAGGTGCGATTATGGTAGATGAAAAGTATCTGGGTGTATTTTTCATTTCTATTCAGACTCAGTTGTATTGAACATCCTCATGTTTAAGAGGCTTTGCAGAAATATTCTGTTTTCTCTTTTGCTTATTTTTCTACCAGTTACTGGTCTTTTCTCTTATTGATTTACAAGAGATCTCTATATATTAAGGCAATTCATTGTTTCTCTGTACCACTATGCACAAATTTTACTTCCATTTTGTTACTTGCCTTCTGATCTTGTTTACTGGGTGCCTCTCACCTCCCCTGTTCCCCTCTCCCTCCACCCCCGTTGGCAGTTCAGAAGCTTTTTTATTGTTGTGAACAAATGTGTGGATCTTTCTCTTTATTTGTGTTTGGATTTTGTTATCATACTTAGCAAGGCTCTCCCCATTAAAATCTGTCATACAAAATCTCCTCACAGTATACTTTGAATACTTTTAGTATTCCCATTATTACATTTAAATTTTTGATTCATCTGAAGTTTCTTTCATGTAAAATATGCACAAAAGATTATACTTTATTTTTTTCAGATAGTAGCCGAGACATCCTAGTACCATTTATAAAATAAGCCATGTTTACTACATTGATTTGAAATGCTACCTTTATAATATAAATTCGAATCTACTTCGGGACTTCTACTTAGAGCCATTATTCTGTATAGTCAAGCAACAGTACAACATTCTCTTAATTCTTATAGCTTTACAATATATTTTAATAGCAGTTCTTCTTGTTTCCTGAGGTAAGATTGTATTTCTGTAAACTTCCCTCTTAGATCTGCATTTGCTGTGTCCCACAGATTTTGGATCATCGTGTTTTTGTTTTCATTTGTCTCTAGGTATTTTTTGATTTCCTCTTTGATTTCTTCAATGATCCATTGGTGGGGCTCCACTTTTATTTTTATTTTTCTTTCTTTATTTATTGGCAGCACCATGCGGCACGTGGGATCTTAGTTCCCCAACCAGGGATCAAACCCCAACCCGTGCCCATTGCAGTGGAAGCTGGAGTCTTAACCACTGGACCTCCAGGGAAGTCTGGAGTCTGGGGGAGAATGGATACATGTATATGTATGGCTGAGGCACTTTGCTGTGAGCCTGAAACTATCACAACATTGTTAATTGGCTATACTCCAGCATAAAATAAAAAGTTAAAAATAAAAAAAAAAATTAAACAAAATTTTTTAAAGCAGGTAAGTCCTCAAAAAAAAACAAAAAACAAAAAACCACAACAACAAACAAAAAAACCACTCCTACTCTCACTCTTCCTTCTTGTTGATTTTTTTTTTATTGTACAGAATGGAACCTGTTTGTTTATTTGCCCCTCTCCTTCCAAAAGTCCTGTGGGTTTTATGCGCCTTATTTTACAGATTAACTTAGGGAGAATTGATATCTTTGTGATACTACATATTTCTGCTCAAGAACATGGCATGCCTTTTGTTCATTAAATGGTTCATTTGTGTCCCTTAATGCATTAAAAAATTTTAATCACATACAGGTTACACATTTTTAATGTAAATTCCCAAGTATTTTAACTTTACTCTTACTATATTTTCATTATACCTTCCAACTGATTTTTAATTACACAAAATTTGTTTAGCTTGGTATATTAATTATATACCAGACATCTTTATGCATTTAAAATTTTATAGTACTTGTAACTTTATTTTCTAAACATACGATTATATATCACACACACATAATAATAGTTGTACTTTCTTTCCCTCAAAATTCATACTTGTTTCTTTCATATAGTTGTATAAGCTAGTGTCTCCAGAACAATGTTAAATAAAAATGGTTACAATAGATATACTTATTTTGTTTTTTACTTTAATGGAAATGCTTGTTGTACATTAAGCCTCACACTAGCCTTTGTGCTGATATCTATATATGGATACACACAAGTATGTACATAAAGTTTCATATTTGGGAGAATAAAATCAGGTCAGATTAAAATAACTTTGATAATTGTTTAAAGTGCCAAACTGTATTTATTGTTTTATTTCTTTAATACGTTGTTCCTGAACGCTGTCTTTTGAATTGTTTTAAAAGATTAACTTTTTTTTTTACTGTTATTCTTTAAAAAAAGGGAAATTACTATTATCTTTGGCCTGCAAAATTCCTTTCAAGAAATCATTTTAAGAGGAGCTATTTTATAATTCATAAGGAAGGAACCATAATTTACTTTGTAGCAGTGTACTTCAATCAAGGAGGATTTACCTAAAATGTAGTAAACAGTCCAGCAAACTTCTATAAATACATTATCAAGAAGTCATGCATTGTTCTCCTGTGACAGGCTGAAATTACATGTACTGAGAACTGCCTTGTATCCAGCAGTCTGCTGATGAATTCAGATACATTAGCTCATGTAATAATCCTCCTAACATTGTTTTAAGATAGGAATTGAGACACCTTTTAAAGTTATGGGAACTAAACCTCAGGCAAGGTTGCTTGCTCTGATAGAAAAGGGCATAGCTGAGAATCGACACCAGATCCTCTGATTCCTAATTCAGCTCTTGCCAGGTTAAAAACGATATGCCAAATATCGGTCAGCGAGTTACATCTTTTTTTTCAACCTGCTCTGAGAGTGGCCATTATGTCATACCAACAGACGTGTCATTCCTTCTATAAGCATTTATTGAGCACCTACTTTCTTGCACAGAGATCTCCTGGTGGACGAGGTGCTCTGTCATCCTGCACGTCTGCTCACGTGCAAAAGCACGTGAGGGCCAGTCACACCAGGGTTCAGAGGAGGAGGTCACTCAAGGGGAAGTATACAGACCTGGGATTCTGGAGGGTGCTTCAAAGGTGGAAGATGCAGTTGGAGGCCATGAAAGGGAGGGATACAGCAGACTGCAAAAAATGGTGCAGACATCATGTATCATAATGTACAAATAGTAGGGGTTTTGTCCTATTATATTTTAAAATATGTTCTAATATTAAAAATTAGTGAATTTAATGGTGATGACAGCAAGAAGAAAAAGGAGCGGCTGAAGAAAAAGCATCTGTTAGAAGCTAGAGATTGGCTTAGAGTCATAACTGATAGCTAAACTAAAATATGAGGAAAGGAAAGGAAGATAATTTCCAGAAGCCACACACAAATACAACTTGGAAGGTATAAGATATTGGGATGCCATACATTCCATTTCTCCACCTTCAGGAAGAATTACGCTCACACTATTCCAATAAGATAAAAGATCATGACTATAGACTGAATTGTGTCTCCCTAAAATTTATATGTTGAAGTCCCAATTTCCAATGTGACTGTAGGTGATAGGGCCTTTTTGGAAGTAATGAAGGTGAAATGAGGTCATGGGGTGGGGCCCTGATCGGATAGGATTTGTGCCCTTATAAGAAGAGACAGCAGACAGCTCTGTCTCTTTGCCACAGGAGGACACAGTGACTAGATGGCCATCTGCAAATCAGGAAGAGGACCTCCCCAGAACTCGATCCTGCCAGAACTTGATCTGGGACTTCTAGCCTCCAGAACTGTGACATAATGAATGACTGTTTTTAAGCCACCCAGTCTATGGTATTTTGTTTCAGCAGCCCAAGCTGACTAATACAAACACATTTTATTTTAGGATAGTTCCCTAAAACTCTAACTCCTCACTAACCCTTCTTAGCATCAATGGCCTTGACACCGATCAGATGAAAATAAAGTAAAAGGTTAGCAATGACGTGAGGGGGTCCTTCCAGGATGACCTAAGAAAGTCTTTTACCTAGAGGTGATTTTAGGCAGCGTTAGGAGCCCCTCCAAACGTGGTGAAGAGATCTGAGGAAATAAATTGGAAAAGTTGAGAGTAGCTTTGTGTGTGTTGTCGCCTGTGTGCACAGGAACTTACAAAGATGTGGTGGTTAGGAGACGTTCCTAATCTTCAAATGTAAAGTTAAGAAAGGAAATCATTTCCCCCTATAAACATACAATGAGTTACTCCAGGAAATGAAAGTTCATGTTAAATGAGCCAAAGGTTTAAGCCAGTGATACAATTCACTCACCCCCTCATTCATTCTTCACCCCATATTCATGGAGCCCTGGTGGGTACCAGGTGCTGTGCTCTTAGAGTCCCCATCTCCCATCATTGGTACATATTGAACAGTAAACACTCTTTTTGATCTTGGTTTTTAAAATGTTCTATTGGTCAGGGCTCTTTGATACACTTCTCTTGATGACTACCTCCCGCCCCCCACCTCTCCAGACCTTTAGTATCAGGGTGAAGAGTCCAGTAGAATTTTCCCAGTTTTGGAGAAGCTCTGCTTGTACTGCATGACCTCAGGAAATATTTTCTTAATCAGTCAAGGTGGAGAATCCCAGATGGGCCTTTCTGTGCAGCTGATTATTAGCTTTATTAAAACACCCACTTACAAATCTGCCACATTTGTGCTCTTATTCTCACAGACCAGGTCATTGCACTGTGACCGTTACAAGGGCAGAAGGACCATATTTCCTTAGCCAAATGCTGCTCCCAATGGAGTCAAGAGGGAAGGACCAAGAAAAGAACACCAGTTCCTAGAAGCTGTAGATCTCAGAAGCCCAGCAGTGCCTTGAAAGTTGGCAAAAAAAGATTAAAGGCCACTCCTAGTCACAGCAGTGATATTGCTGCAGATATATTGGCATATTTATCCTCTTCCAGCCCTTCAATATCCTGGGCTATGGAGATTGTCTTAAGGAGCTTGTGTCGATTTCCAAGCTTTCCTCTGGAAGCTTAGCCCTTCTTAAGTGTTCTTTAATAGCTAAAAAGCAGAGCTGGATTCTGAAACTCCATCACTCAGACATTTTGTATCAATAAAACTGATGTTAAGAAGATTTAAGCTGAAATGTTGGCTCCATCATTCTTTTCTTCCTCTCTGTCACCCAGCTCCCTCAGACATTCATGTTATAGGCTTCAAAATGGGACTGATGTTAATGAATTTCAGCACCAAGGAGTCATTTGCTGAGGTTACCTGAGAATAACCCCCCAAACCAACTCCTGAGAAAAATCAAGACAATGTTCCATAGATCCACCTCCTATTCCTTTATGTCACTCTGCACTCACACACAACTTGTAGCCTAAAATCTTTTAAAACTGAACATCTGCTCTTCTTTTCTTCTCTAGACAATCTTGGCAAAGGGGTGGGACTTTATTTATTCCATTCAGTTAGACTTTCATATCTCCTTTGCTCAATGGTCAGTATAGTTTAACTTACAAGAGGAAAATGACAGTTTTACGAATATTTATCAAGAGGGTCTAATATTGAAAATTGAAAAAGAAGACAGGAGTCATAAGAAAAGGAAAGAGAGAGAGAGAAAGAGGAAGGAGGGGAAAGGAGGAGGGGATCAGGAAAGATAAATCACTGGAATTTAGAAATCAGAAAAAGGTCTGAGGGAACATGGCAGCCGCTCCTTCAGGGAGACGTTCATTTAAACCATTTCAACAAGAGGAGAGGGTCTTCCTGTTTCTTAAGATCCCTGGAAGAGCTGCACCGTCTCCAGTCCATATGCCAAGACTGTCGCTTCATCTGTCCCATGCCTTCTGCCCTGGTCTCTGCGGGAATCGACAATGACTGGTCATGCCCTACTCTTCCCATGTGCAAAGGGATCTTGTTTAAAATAGACCTGATTGTCATATAATCATGAAATGAAGTTAAAAAAAAAGTATCTGCTTCCATTAATAAGCCAGTGGTAAATAGAACCATCACTCATGGAGGAGAAAGGAGACAATTTTGGTGGGGGCTGGTGGCTAGTGGGACCCTGAGGGTATCTTATTGGCTCCCCTTTGAAAAGAGCTGTCCAGAGCCTTTGTCAAGACAGAGGATAAAAGGCTCAGAGGTCTACCAGCAGACCAATGGGGGTCCTGGTGGGGAGAAACCAAGGGAAGTTGGTATTTGGGGAGTTGTTACAAAGGAAATGAACACCCATCTTCTGGAGAGTAGCTCAGAATAGATGTCCAGGTGATGGGGAGAAACCCTGCAGCAGTCTGAGCATGAGGGGATTCAAGAGTCTTTATATAAGTCTAAAGAACACTGGACACTTAGTTAACCAAAGCCCACAATTGCTATGTGTAATTAATTTCTACTTGCATTTTTTATCTGAGACTTTTAGCTACACAGCTTATTAAGGTGACTTCTAAGACAGAAGGGGAGGATGACTAGTAAACAGTAACCCCATGGAGAATAAGTTTCCCTTGGGAGCTGACTTTTCTAGGCACGTGATGCTCTCCTAAGAGAGTGTCTGATGAACATAATTCCTTAACAATTTGGGGGGATTGCTATACCAGCTCTTTACTTCTGTTGCATTGCAATGGAAACTGCTGGCTATGTCACAGCAATTGGAAAGGCGTGCAGCCCAAGTCCAGCCCGAAGACATTCTTAGTACCAGCCAATCCCAAACATAGAATGCAGAGGATTGTGCAAAAACACTAATTTGTTTTTTCCATCAGACACCTTTCAGTGCTAGCAGTGACCATGTTGGATGAGAGTCCAGGAGTTCCATCCCTCGTCTCCCTTTTCAACTCCAGCTCTCCACAGTTTTTCTACCCCTGCCTTGCCCCCAGGGTCTTCTCTTCACTTCAAAGGAGGCAAATATGCTTGATAGAAAGTACTCCCTTCAAATATGTCTTCACGACAGACCAGTGTTTCCTCGCTAGTGTTTATCACTTTTCCTTGGTAACTTAAATGCATTCTTATGCTAAAAGAAACCTCTCTGGCCTTACCCAGGCTCCCTTCTTGCTGCAGGAAGAACAAGGGAGTAGAAGGAGGAAAAATCCGGTCCTGATGTCATTGTGATGCTTTCAGCTCTTTGCTTTCCACGGATGCTAAGTGTGATATGCATTTGGATGGCCAACGAGGCCGACATGGGATGCTACACTCTCCCCTGAACATTTTGAACAGGTCGGGATGACCCTTGCGCTAGATGTTACCAGATGTCCATTTCTTCCAGCCGTGAAAGAAGTTGATCTGTCCACGTTGTCGTCAACTGTTCATTGTTGGGATTTCTAAATGTTTGGCCTGCACTGTCCTAACTGCTGTGGGTATCACTGTGGATTTGGGGCTGACATGGGGGTGGTATTAAGGCTACCAAATAAACGTAACATGGAGTAGCAGATATGAAAACGGCCATATGGGAACAATAATGAAAATACAAACAAGAATGTAACTAATTTTAACTTGTGTGGTGCAAGGTAAAATCGAAGTGTCCTGGCAGACAGGAGAAGTGACGGAAGGAGAGATGCGTCTGGACCTTGGAGGAGGGCTGAGATCTCACAGGAGAAGGCAGGTGCGAGGGAGACACTGGGGCAGCCACCGGGAGGCCAGGAGGCTGGAGTGAGCATGCTGAGAGAGGCTGTGATGGGATCGTGGTCCATGAGGATGAGGGTGGAGGAAGTTACACAGGTGGGATGGGGCCAGGTTTCACCTGACTCTGAAAGCCAGGCAGAAGACAGACTAGAAACTTGAGGCTCATGTTTCTCAAACCCCACGCTCCTCATAAATATGCAGCATCTTCCTGGAAACTCAGTGTCATACAAATATTTGGGGCAACTCATTCTTTAACTCATGTACTAAAACAAACGTTTTAGAGTAGAATACAAAATTGGCGTTACTTTCGTAATAAAATATGCATTTTTGAAGACATTTTGGTTTATGGCAGTTCCCTTGCATGGCACTGTCACACCCCCAGGGACTCTTCTCCATATGGAGTGTATCACGGGACAGTTTGAGAATTTCCTTAAGCAACAGGAAATGAAACCTCATTGCCCAAGGCTTTGCTCTGTGCCTGGAGCATCTTTTCTGCCCCTGTGAGCATCTTCTGGTCCCACTCCAAGAGCTGATCTGACATCTGGGCTAATAGAGCAGAGTGACTGTGTGTCCCACGAATATTCGCCAATTCCAAGACGTGGTCCCTTAATATCAAGTGCTAGGACATCTGTACGGTCCTTTGTAGGTTGATTTGCCATCATACTCTCCACAGCCCTAGAAATAATAATATTACCCTGATTTACAAATGAGGGAATGATGTGCGGCAGGTTTTGTAAACAAGTTGGATGGGTACTTTCGAGAAGACTGTATGTCAGGACATGGGTCCTGGCAAGCAGGGGGCCCCATAGTCATATTCACGTGTGCAGCTCTTTGATCTGGAAGGTGCCTTCTGTCATGGTCATCCGCCAGGTTCATGGAAGGCAGCCGCCCTTCCTCATTCAGTTCTCCAGCGTCTGTCAACTGGTGCATTGCTGGGCAAGAATTAATGACAGCTTTCAGCCCCATGCTTCTTATGAAGAATTTAACTGAAGCAAACAGAATTTAGGTGGGCAATTTAGTCTTGCAGATTGCTGTCTGTCCATCTGTCTGTTTCTGTCTTTTTCTTTCTCTTTCAGGTTACTGACAATATCATCATGATTTGAAACCCCCAGAATCACCTGCTTTTATTTAGCAGGGTATTTTAAATAGTAAAATACTGTCTTCAAAGCTCAGGAAGCCCTGTCTATTTTAATACCAACTTTCTGAAGGCTCACTGGTAATTAATGAAATCATTAAGTATGGTTCACAGTGACTGACACCTTCCTGGCAACCACAATCTCCTCTTGTACTTAGAGGAAATGTCACTGGCTCCACAGGTTTGATTTGGGGAACGGAGTGGGTGGGTGTTGGGGGCAGGAATCAGATTACATCAAGTTTCACAACAGCCATCAGCCAGAATGGGAAAGCTGTGAGTATGTTCCTCCACGTTTCTCTATTTCGGAAGCTGTACCTTCATCCATCCAATGCTGGTTTTCAGAAATCTTGCTGATATCATGTTTTCCAAGACAGTATCGTGTGGCTCAACTCAATTAGCAAAGATGTAAGGTTGAAAGTCACCCTCTCTTTTTTCTGTTGTTGTTTCTCCCATTTTCACGCATTTCCTTTTTTCTTGGCATTGCCTAGATTTATTCTCCTCTTCTCCCTTTTAGGAACAGAATTTGGCATAAATAAATGATAACTGACAAAATGGTATAAGCAGGAGGGCAAACACAGGGTTTCTCCAGCCTCTGCTGTGGGTCAGGGTAATTTGTTGTAGCAGGTGGTTACCCACAAGAAGGACAGGAGCTCCAACGGCTGCTGTTTAATTTGTCTTTTAATAAAGCAACCCACAGCCTTCCATTAATTGCTGAAAATGGAACTTGAACCCCCTCCAAAGCCTTTCAGGTCACTAATGCACTGAAATTGTTAAATCGAAATGGACTACTTTAGCCAGGGCACTGCCCACAAGATGGAATTTGGTACATTTCATACCTCAATGCACTTAAATGGTATGGAGCTGATATTTAATACAAATGCAAGCACCAGGGGAATCCGCATACTTAATCTGCGTTCTCCAACTCTCAGAATTAAGCAGTTGATCTATGGGACACAAAGGGATCATCCTTTTCTCAAAGAGAATATTTTATGGCCAGGCAGTTTATTTATTTATTTATTTGAATTTTATTTATTTTTTATACATCTGCTTCTTATTAGTTATCTCTTTTATACATACTAGTGTATATATGTCAATCCCAATCTCCCAATTCATCCCACCACCACCAGGCAGTTTAAAAGGCACTGACGTAAACAACTGTTTACAGCTCTCTCTCTCTCTCTCTCTCTCTCTCTCTCATCTTCAAAAGGCAAAAAGTACATGTAAGGACTTGCTGTTTGGCAGACAAAGCATTTTAGAAAATCACTTGAAATGCTTCCCTTTTCCTTTGAGGATGGCTGAACCTTTGATAGGTGCTCAAGAGAGTTCTTATAATTTAGTTATTTCTCTTATTTTTTTTTTTTAAGGGGGAGAAGTGGGACAGTGTGAAGGCACAGAGCTGAAGCCTGCTTTTTTTTTTTCATTTTACCTTCATTTATTTCTTCCTTTATACAGCTCTGCGTTTCTGATTTATATCCTTTTTTTTTTCTTGCTAAATAACTTCTTTTAATATTTCTTGCAAGGCAGGTCTACTGGCAACAAATTTCCTGAGTTTTTGTTTGTCTGAGAAAGTTTTTATTTCTCCTTCATTAATTGCACTGAATACAGAATTCTAGTTTGCTGGGGTTATTTCTTGCAACACTTTAAACGCTTCATCTCTTCTTGCTTGCATGGTTTCTGACAAGAGATTTGCTCAGTTCATATCATTGTCACTCTAGAGGCAAGCTGCTTCCTAATGTCTTCTGGTTTCTTTTAAGGTATTCTTTGTCTTTGGTTTTCTGCTGTTTGAGTAGATGTAGATGATGTGCCCAGGTGTCTAACTTTTGGTATTTATCCTGCTTCATGTTCCCTGAGATTCCTGTATCTGTGGATTCCACCCATTATTCAAATAGACTTCTGCTTCTTTCTTCCTTGTTATTCTGGGTTTCCCATTACTCAAGTGTTAACATCTTTTGTAATTGTCCCAGATTCGGGGGCATTTTGTTCTTTTTTCCATTCTTTCAATCTTCGCCCTTCAGCTTCAGGAGTTTCTGTTGACAGGTTTTCAAGGTCGCTGGTTCTTTCCTCAGTCCTGTCCCCTCTATTATTGAGCCCATCAAAGGCATTCTTTTTCTTTTTTTTTAACATCTTCATTGGAGTATAATTGCTTTACAATGGTGTGTTAGTTTCTGCTGTATAACAGACTGAATCAGCTGTACATATACATATATCCCCATATCCCCTCCCTCTTGCTCTCTGCTTTCTTGTGGAAGTGGAAATCTTACGGCTTAAATCATAAAAGTATTCTTTATGGCTTTTACTGCATGACTGAACATGCCAGGTTTTCTGGGACAGGGTTAATTTCAAAGAAAACAGCTAAGTTTAATTTCATCCTTGTGGCTTTGTAAGAATTTCACCTAGACAAAGGAAGGAAATAGAAAACAAATACTTTGCTACATCCTTTGTCCTATTTTTTGACTCCTAGTAGAGGGTCACTCTCCTTTTAGCCATGCTGACATTTGGAAAGCCACTATGGAAATGACTTAATATCTTGAGGTATATGTCTCATGAATAAAATGTGTGTCCCTCATCTTCTCATTTCCTTCCAGTGCTCGAGGGAGTAAGAAGACATGGAGTGAAGAGCTGCCTCATTTTCCAGAGAGAATAGGGGCACTGAGAGCTTGGAGGGACGGTGGTAGCTGTCACAGTGTTTTGTCCTGAATTTTTACCTCCTGGAATCCAGGATGGGCCCCTTCCCCAGCCCGCCAGCTGGATGAGTGATCACAGTGGAATAATGATGCCAGGAGGCTCAGAGGTACACTCTACGTTTTGAATTGGGTTCTATTAGTCAGCCCGCTTACTGAGTGCTATGTGCTCTGACTGGAGTTATAAAGATATACATGATACCGGCTCTGCCCCTACAGAGCTTGCAATGTGTTTAGGGAAGCCAGGCATATCCGCACGAAGCAGAAGCTCACTGAACAAGGCAGGAGGAACTTTTGCCTCCAAGGATGCAGATGGTGATAAAAATTGCAATTGTCTGAGGCTACGGGGGACGAACTGGAACCATAGCCTGGACTCAGAGACTTGTGGACCCCAGAATGAAAAGGGTGAAAGGCTAGTTCTAACTAATCTGAAATTTGATATTCCAAGAGCTTCCTTTAAAAGGCCCTTTTAAAATTCTTTTTCTTCCTCTTAAAAAATTCAGCTATCAACTGATGTCCGCTATCAAATGATGTCCTTTCCATACAGTGAAAAATATACACTAAGGAAAGAAAAAGGGCAAGACTCATGCTCTATGATTCCTTCTTGAACAAGGAAAAGCATTTGGACTGTTCTCACCCCTTGATGAGTTCCTTTTCCTCTCCTTCCTTGCTTTGGTTGATGATATGAGTCTAAGCAATTCACTGAAGCCACGTGAGAACAAGCAAGAGTCAGGGTCCAAGCAGAATTACTAGCTTGGGGAATGCCTATCTCTCTGGACCTCCCTGTGAGGCCAGTGAGGATTCCCAGACTTTCGCAGACTTTAAAATCAGCTCTCCTGAGACTGAATAAGGTGCAAAAGGAAACTGTCTTCTCCGGTTGGGGGCTGAGGTGGACCATGTGGGGAAGAACGGATGGATAAATCCAGTGAAGGTGCATAATCTGTCCTCCTAAATAATCTAAAATGACCTTCACATGCCCTCCAGGGTGGCCCCGGGAAATACATCACTAGATTCCTCCAGCCCTTACCTTGCTCTGCTTCCCAGAGCCTGTGTTACACAGGCAGAAACACCACCGTCATATTTCTCCCTGCCCTCAGGAACATTCACCAGTTGGGGGAAAAAATAAGGCCAGAAAATTGTTGCTATGGGCTCTGTTTTGTGGAAGTTAAAATGCTGGTGCAGGAATCTGATTGCTTGATAGCTCCCTCTCTCTCTCCATCTCTGTCTCTCTCTCTCTCTCCCTCCCTCCCTCCCTCTCTCTCTCTCACCCTCCACCCTTTCTCGGCTCTCCCTCTCTCCCACCCCCACTTTTTCTACTCTGCCCCTCTTCCCTGCACTGGACTCCCAGGGCTGCTCCCACACCGGGCCGGAGGAGAGCCTTACAGGCTGTCAATGAAACCTGGAATTATTTCCTTTGATGGCTCAGATAATAGTAGGAGCCAAGGCAATGAGTGAGGTCTTCTGAAACCAATGCAGTCCTGCCCGGGACCCGGGAGCCAATCGCAGGAGCAGAGGGCGGGGCGTCAGCGCCAGCAGATAATTGCTAAGTGAATCGCTAGCACAGTTGGCCCGAGCCGCCTAAGGTCTGGTCGCAGAGACAGGGACGCGCAATCCTCAGCGTGCTCCATCCCGACAGCAGCCCTCCACGGCTCGGCAGGGCAGCGAGCCTCTGGGCACCGGCCCCTCCGCTCCACGGAAAAGGTACTCCTGCTGCATCCCGGCGGGGCTGCTCTTGGTTTCTGTCCTCAGTGGCTTGCAGTTTAGCCTCTGTAGAGGGGTTGCAGAAAGAAAAGTTTAGGGGAGGAAATGTGACAACGGAGGGAAATCACCGTCTTTTGTTGGGAGGAAAAGAAGCTGACGGTTTGGGAAACTTCTGTGCTGTCTAGACCTGGATTTGTTTACTACTCTCTCAATTAGCCGCGCTCAGGTCTGTGGAAATAGGTCTGGTCTTGGGCTAGGGTGCCTGCCGGTTGGGGTGTAGATTTGGGTTTGTTGGGTGAAGGGGGTTGAACCCTGGATGTGCTGCTTCCTGGCGGACCCATTGCTGGGTGGCTGATTCTGGGAAGCGTGATGGCTTGGTTGGGTTTTCCACCATAGGGTCTGCCCCCCTTGACTTTACCTTATCCTGCTGTCCCCCAACTCTTGTGACCTTCGGCTTGAGCCCTTCCTCAAACTTCTGTCTCCTTCCTCGCACCTCCCCCTTGCCGACTCTGTCTCTGCCCACTTAATGTGGTGCAAGGAGACGTTTCCTGGGGTGTGGGCGACTGTCCTGTTTGACCTGATGGGCGTCTGCCTGTCACATAACTTGGTGAGAAACCAACAAAACGGTTCCCAGAGGAAAAGCCATCACTCCACTGATTAGCTCCCCCAAACTCTGGAAGACTCTCTGAGCTTGGTGCGTACTGAAATAAAGGGGATGGAGTGAAATTGCATCCTGTGTGAAGGTTACACCCTCACCAGGGACAGGCTGTAGGGTGCTAAGGAAGCCCGAGGCTCTGGGTGCATGGGGGGCCGAGGGGCTGCTGGCACCACCATCCCTGCTACCTGCGATGACTGCTCTTCAAGTAAAGGGCTGGCCACGGCAGGAGGCTGGTCCAGGCTTGTAGCATCCTTGTTCATTTCTGAACAGTTAGGACCACAGGGGCCCTGCTGGCTCTGAGTCCCACTTGTGGTCCCGAGGCGAAGTCCTTTTCCCCACATTCTGCCACCCGGGAGGTATTAGGCCAGCGGGCCTCCTAGGAAGCAGGGTCCCCACGGGAGAAGGCGAAGTGCTTGGTCTTAAACTTCCTTCCTGCTTTGGTGCAGGCAGCTCCTATTTGAATGTTCCACGGCACACCGCCAGGTGTGTCCTCCCACCTGCTGGGTCCTCAGAAGCTGCTGGTCCAGGACTGATCTTCCAAATCCCTGAGCCCCTTTGACTTCTAGCCTAGACCCGAAGCTGGGAAGTTCGGTTCCCAGTCCTGGCAGGATGGGGATGTGCTGGGAGGACTCCTCCAGGACACCTGGTCCGCAGGACACCCTTCCCGTCGAGGTGTAGACGCCTCCATTCTCCGGCTCCGCAAATCACATTCACTCTTTAATTCTCGTTTTTCTTTAACCTCCACAAGGGCTTCTCCTCTACCTCCTTTATGTGGCCGTTTCGGGTGGGAGATGTTATTGCTGAAGCTCTACTCACAATGCTTAAAAGAAAACCCAGCTGCCCGACTTTTGTTTTTCTTGGTCAGGATACAGTCAGCTTTCTCCTCTGTACATGTTGCCTGGCAGTAAACAAAACAAGCTTGCAACCCCGCAAAGGAGAATGCCTTTGTGTTTGGGAGGCTGGAGCGGAGGCTGAACTTTTATTGCCTGTTGGGGCATCTTTGGCCCAAGACCTTCTCCTCTGTGGTCTGTCTGGGGCAGGTGACCCCCAGAGAGCCCACGAGGGAAGACATCCAGCAGGTGGGAGATTTTGAAAGGGGGCACCTTGGTTTTCACGAAGGCAGTGATAACACGAGAACATGCTCTGGAGTTGGAGGGG
The DNA here is from genome assembly GCF_000442215.2 of Lipotes vexillifer. Taxonomy (NCBI): domain Eukaryota; kingdom Metazoa; phylum Chordata; class Mammalia; order Artiodactyla; family Lipotidae; genus Lipotes; species Lipotes vexillifer. The sequence goes on from NW_006782864.1 coordinate 2,388,958, forward strand.
TATCTAGAACCGGGGACAGGTAGCAAAATTGTGGGTCCCTCCCATCGATGCCGATCTGCTAGATTTCTGTCGTGATAGAGGACATTCAAAGTAAGGCTTTGAAACCGGCTCCGGAGTGGTGACTCATGCGGAGCTAGAAGGCTGGGTGGGGGAGGGGGCAGAGGGAGCTGCAAAATACAAGTGGGACACACTGGAAACACTTGCTTTCCTCCTTCCCTCTCCTCTGCAGTCTTCCTCGTAGCTCCCTGTTTGGAACAAAGATCATTAAAATAACAACTTTAGGCTAAAAAAAGCATAATGGGAGCTGAAGAATAATTGAAGAGTCTCAAAACCCCATCACTGCAGCTTCACCTCGGATGGGGCGTGAAACCCAGGGTCCAACCACTGCGTGATCCAGTTTGGAGAATTTCATTGCTGGCTGGTGTTGGGCTGATTGGTTCCTTGTGAAGCCAGGCACCTGTTTGTGTCTGGAGGGACTGATTAGTGTTCAGGAAATTAAATTTGTCACTCGTCATTTCATCAAACATGGTGGCTTGAGCCTGGACCCCGGATAAGCACCATTTATAGGTCTCTCCCCAGCTGGCCAAACAGGATTTCTCTCCTTTAACCACTGTGCTGCGAAGGGGTTTCCTCTTTCTGCTTTCACAAGCCCTGGGTCATCTACCTGGCCAAAGTCCCTTCCTTTTCTGCTTCTCTTTCCCATTCTTCCTTTCATCATCAACACGTCAGTAAATAATCTGTTTGCCAGTCTGCTTTGATCTTGTCATCTTGTGCCAATCACGCTACTTTCCCTGAAGCAGGGTAGAAAACATGTTAAGATTTTGATCAGAGACGAGCCTTTGAGTCTTCTCTCTTAAGATTTAGTGTTGCGGTTTGGGGGAACTCAAATCAGCACGTTTATTGTGTTAAGGTTGAAACGTCTTCTTTTTCTCTGGTAGATGTGTGAACTCCCCGTTATCCTGGGGGCTGCGGTGTGTCTGGGGGTCGGAAATAAGTCTGGAGTGGCCTCTGAAAGGTGGAGAGGTTGGAGTGTGATGCTTCTGTTTATTCAAGATGCGGTGATGGCTGTTTTGAAATGTGTTCACTCTACTCTGTTAGCTTCCCTCTTCGTTCTTCACTTAGGACCATTTCGTAGCGCAAATTACCAGGGATGATTTGCCCGTCTCCCTTTTCCGTACACTCGTGTGGTCCCTTCCTCCCTCCTCACCTGGGAACAGTTTCACGCTGAAGCTGGGACCTGAACCGTCTTACTTCATCCCAGTAGATGCCTGTCTTTTCTTTCTTCCCTTCCGGTTCTTCCTTGCCATCACTTAAGGGCACGCTAGAGGTTGAGATTTAATATTAGACACCACGCTTACCTTACTTCTGAAACAGTGAACCGGAGGTGTCAGGAATTCTGGAATGCACCTGGCGTTGGCCCTGGGGGAGCACTGTGTTCAGTTCTAGACCTCACCGGGCACCTGGGGTGGTGCAGCCGCCCTGTGTGAGGACGGTGGGCACAGACCCACCAGCTGTGCTGAGCCCCACCCTCCCGTAGCCTCCATGCGCAGGACTGACCTTGGAAACCAGCTGGCGCGGTGGCGTTTGTTTGGTCAGTCTCCCATTCTTTGTTTTTTGTTCTCTCCTCACTCCTAAATCTCTCTATCAAGAGTTAGGATCAGTTGACTTATTCGTACTAAAGTGTGAATAGTTACAATGTTGTCACTTTCAGAGGTGTTTGAGCTCTTAATGGTATTCAGAGTGGAGCTTCATTTGTCTGCTAATGGGATGGGGGAGATGAGTTTGGATCAGGAGCGTCTGTGCGATTGTGGCTCTTTGCTTTTCCGTTAAGGCTCGTTTTGCTCTTACACGTGGATACGCTGCAGTTACTCAGGGCGTAGTGCTGGCAGGATTTGGGGTCTAGCAGCTGAAGCTTGATTCCTCAGATGTGACCTTGGGCACTTCGTCTATTTTCCTTTTCTGACCTTCCTGTAAAGCCCGGGGCTTGGACTGTGTTCTCATCCATCCTTTTCTGCTCTGACCTTCTCTCTGCATTTTGCCACCCGGCTCCTAAATCCAGCTGGGGATGTAACAGCTCCAGAAGGACTCGGGTTTACAGAGCTGCTCTGGCGCAGGCCACAGCGTTCAGCAATGCTTCCAGAGCCGGAATCCCATGCAGGCAGGTCGGAAGGAATGGTGGATGCTGTACCAGAAGGAAAACAGGCTGAGGGGTGATGTAATAACTGATTTTGGTTTAGGAGGGGATGTTATATGGAGGATGGCGACCAGCTGTTCTCCATCTCCAGTAAGGACTGAACGAGAGAAAATAGACAGAAATTGCAGCAGATGGACTTAGATTAGGTATGAGGAAGAATTTTCCATCAGCAAGAGTTGTTAAAAAGGGAAGGTTCGGAGCCTCCATGATGATCTTTAGGAAATGGATGAGCAGGAGATTCAGCTGGAGGACGAGGCAGGGGACTGTGCTGAGGAGACAGGCAGGGGCCGTCTAGTGCAGGGATCCTGGCCCATTCCTGATGAGGGTCCTTGTTTATTTCTCTGAGACCTCACCTGGGCTCTGGGGCATCAAAGAGACCGAGAATCAGTCTGAGGGACGGAGCCGACCAATCCGAGCTGCCCTCCTGCCGCTGCCTGAGGGCCAGACCCTGTCTGTGGCTTGAGGACCTCTCCTCAGGTCTAACCTTTCATTTGCAGATGTGGCGAACGAGGCCCAGAGAGGTGAGAGGCCTGGCGTTGTCACACGGTGACCCGATGGCAGAGCCGGGATCAGAATCAAGGTCCTCCATCCCAAGTCAGTGTTATCTGCTTTGTAGCTCATTTCTTTCCTTGTTTCAAAATTGAAGGGCCAGGGCCTCCCTGGTGGCGCAGTGGTTGAGAGTCCGCCTGCCGATGCAGGGGACGCGGGTTCGTGCCCCGGTCCGGGAGGATCCCACGTGCCGCGGAGCGGCTGGGCCCGTGAGCCATGGGCGCTGAGCTTGCGCGTCCGGCAACGGGAGAGGCCACGACAGTGAGAGGGCCACATATCGCAAAAGAAAAAAAAAAAATTGAAGGGCCATTTCCTTTTCCTGGGCTGCTGTCTCTTATCTATCCAAATGGCAGAGACAGGGAGCCCTGCAGTCTGCAGTGGTCATTGAGTGCCCGTTACTGATACTGTGTAACCAACTCCGGCTTCCCTGGTTTACATGGCAGACACTTTGGTCCCTGTCATTGGATGGGAAGGGGCTTCTGCAAGGCCAGGGTTGGCAGGATGCATGCCAGACACTGGGGAGGAAAGGAGGGGATGGGGTAGAACTGCAGGGACCAGGAAGAGAGAGAGGCAAAAAATAAAGGATGACTTAATCTGCAGCTTATGAAGGCAAGAGCCTTTAGATGTCTAGTTCCAACTCCTCATAGGATAAATGAAATAAAAGTGGTCCACAGCATGCGTGGGCTCTGGACAAGACACTTCACCAGTCACCTTTACCCAACAAAACAGAATTTTGAATTTCACGTGGATTCTCATTTCTAAGAGAGGCTTCTGCAACGTGGGGCTGAAATTCTACCTTCCTTCTGGCCAGACTCGATTCACTTTTGGGCAGACGCACCTCCTGGATGCTCAGAAGCCCGGGGCAGGGTGCACACTTCTGCAGAGGGGGGCTGTCTCAGGGCCCAGAGGCTGGCTCCCTGGGGGCCCAGGGATGGGAGTGGAGGGATGCTGTCTAGCCAACAGCCTGGGGATGAACACAGAGGCTGGCCCTCTGGAGAGCCAGGCAGAGGCTGGGGACCGCTTTGCCCTGTGGTGCTTTGAGCCTTGTAGGCAGCAAGATGAATTGGTGAAATGAGCATCACCAAATGAATACACATTTTATTTGAAAAAAAAAAAAAGGGATAAAACACTAAGGTTTGTGCTGGGCTAGCTAGGGGTGAGTGCTCGGCGGGGAGGGCACGTCCCTTGCACACCCACAGCCTGCGGGTGTGTCTTTGTGCTGATGAAGGCTTCCTGAGCACTGAGGCAGGCACCGGGGGTCAGGGTGGGGCTCCTCCAGGAACAAGGTAGGTGTGATTCTTCGGAGGGAACCTCTGTGAAAGGACCGTCAGCCCCAGAGGCAGCCAAGTGGGATGTCTGTCCAAGGAACGGCCAGGAGAGAAGGTGCAGAGAAGCCAAAGCGGGAGAGGACACCATGAGCCACCAGGAGCTGGGCTACCCTGGATGTGAGACAGGCTTGAGGGATGGAGAGAGCTTGCGAAGATGATGAAGAGAGAGGAGGGGTGGGTAGCCGGGGGAAGACAGGAAATCCAGGGGCTGCGGAGCTCGTCCACAGAAGGAGAGGGAGCCTCTGGGCCTTGAGACAGCCCCCCTCTGCAGAAGTATGCACCCTGCCCTGGGCCTCCGAGCATCCAGGAGGTGCGTCTGCCCAAAAGTGAATCGAGTCTGGCCAGAAGGAAGGTAGGATTTCAGCCCCACGTTGTGGAAGCCTCTCTTAGAAACGAGAATCCAAGTGAAATTCAAAATTCTGTTTTGTTGGGTAAAGGTGACTGGTGAAGTGTCTTGTCCAGAGCCCACACTTGCTGTGGACCACTGTGTGGAACCTGGGTCACCAGTCCCAGCCCAGGGTGCTCTCGTCCCAGCCCTGCTTCCCGCATGTCCTTTTTATTCAGAAGGGCGTTCAGCTGACTTGTCACTTCTGCCCTCAGTGTGGGTGCTGTGTGCTACAGATACAAGGCGGCGTCATAAGCGTGACAGTGGGGGGCCCGGATGCAGGCTGCACTGGGTGCCCTTACTTGGCGTGGTCAGAGGAGGCCTCCTGCAGAGAGGAACACGGGGGGCGGGGGGACCTGACAAATAAACCGGATCCCCCCAGGTGGCTGGGGGAGATAGGGCAGCCACAGGTCAAGACCCAGAAGCATGAAGCAGCAGGGGCCAGCGCCCCGTGGGTAACACTTGGAGTGGCTCCATCTGAGTACACGAGGGATGTTTGGGGGGTGTGGGAGGAGGAGATACCGGTGCCCCAGGTAGGGAGGGACCAGCTGGCCAAACTCAGGGGTGGAAGGGTTTTAGGCAGGAAAAGACAGTCACGTTTGCATTTAGGGAAAATGAGATGGGAATGGAGAGCGGGGTTGAGGTTGGGGAGGGGCAAGCCTGGGATGCAGAGGCCGGGTCCGAAGTCAGTTGCTGCTGTTCGGGGGAGAAATGAGGGCCTGGAGGAAGAAGTCTGAGAAGATGAGGGACGGTCAGAGGGTGAGTCTCTGGCTGCATGAGTTACCCTAGATCAGGCAAAAATGAAGGGGGATTATTCATCCCTGGAGAAGGGGCTGACAGGCGAGAGGGAAGGTCCCACTATTAGATGAAAGAGAGGGGTGCCCCCCCCCCCACTGAAGACAGGGTGAGAGCAAATGGGTTTAAACAACAGGAAAAGGGTACAAGGTAGCATTAGCATTAATGCCTTAATGGAGGGAGTTTTTAAACACAGGGGCAGAATCATCAAAGGCAGCTGTGGACTAATTCTCTTCTCCGTAGAGTATTAACCAACCAGCCTGTCCCCTGATAGAGAAGTGGGCAGAGGATGTAAAGAGATCATTCACATGCAAAGAAGGAGAAATGTCCAGAAAACTATGCCAAAGTGTCCAACCTCACTAATCACTAAAATACAGAATTAAAAACAAGATATTATTGCCTACCTAGCAGATGAGCAAAAAGGAAAATGGGTATCAGTGCTGTTAAGAGTACCGGCAAATGGATGTTTTCAGAATTAGCTTGTGGGAAGATAATTTGCAAACGTAAGCGACATGTCTTAAAAACATACCCATTGAACCAGTTAGCAATTCCGCTTTTAGGAATTTATCCTAAGGAAATCATCAGAGCTGTGCAAAATAGTTCTAACCAAGGATATTCCTTTCAGCATTACTCATTATAACAAAACATTGTATGGGGGGGGATTAGTTAAATCTAATATGGTGCATACATAAAAGGGAAATCAAGGAAGCTATTAACGACACTCAGTAATAGATAAGGATATGGGAAAATGCTGACCACATATATTAAGTAAAGAAAGGTTTAAAAACGTATAGGGTATAAATGCAGTTTTGTAAAAACAAAAAGATGTGTACAGTCAAGAAAAAATAGAACGGATTACAAATATACTGAAGTGATAACAGTGGTCCTCTTCGGGTTTTAGGAGGCACCGTTTTTTATTTTGTTCAACTTTTCTTTATTTCCCAAATTTCCCACAGTAAATGTGCTATTTTACAGATTAGAAAAACACGCTAAGTCAGTTCCTCAAACCATGAATGTTCAAGCAGAGACTCCACATGTAGCAATGGATCCAGTCCTCTGTTCTCACTAAAAAGCATCCCACGGGGCGGGGTGGACCCCCAGACCTGACCCCCAGGTCAGACCAATGTGCACAGGCCACTCAGCACGTGCTTCCCCGCATCAGTCAGGGCCGAGTGTCGAGGGTGCGGCATCTCTGGGCAGGACACGGGGACCCTGGGCGGTAGCACCCTGCTCTTTTCTCCCCACCTCAACCCCAGGCCGCGTCTATAGGGGTCAGACCCATCCTAGCATTTCAGGTGGTGTGTTGACAGGCATCATGGATACCTGCTGATTTCCCCAGCCGGGACGTTGAGGCTCTGACAGGCTGAGGCTCGTCCAGGGTCACAAAGCCAGCGAGTGGCAGAGCCGGGTCACAGGGAACGGGGATGTCAGAGCCTGTCCAGGTGGGCAGTGGTGTAGGGCTGCGGGTGCTGCGGAGTCAGCTGGCAGATTTCCACCAGGAAGGTGTGGCGCTGTCCTCCCCCGCTTCCCAGAAGCCACGCCTTGTGCATGACTCCCTTATTGATTAAGACTGAGTGTGTGCACTGGCAGCTGTTACGCGTAGAGAAGGGACTTAAGGTGCTGCACCTCCTGCTTCTGTCTCCCGGGGTCGCATTTTGGTTGTAGCTTTTCCGAAATGCCTTTGCTTCCCGCTGTGCTTTCCTTTGTTGCATCCACTCCGGACCGCCTGAGCGTCCGCTCCCCGTGGAAGTTGCAGCTGGGCAGCTCCGTGATGTGTGCCCGGCCACGTGGAGGCTCGGGGGTGTCTTCCCTCAGTGGGGCAGGTGGCAGCTCTGATAGGCACATCCTTGGAGCTTCCTCGGGCTTAATTGGAAAAGCGGCCGGGCCGCCAGAAGGTCGGGCGGGCTGAGGAGGGGTGTGGGCCGCGTGGCCGATTTGCCGCCCTATTTAGTTTAATAGTAACGCGCGCGTGTATGGTGTTCTGTGTTCACAAGCCTCGCAGGTGGGTGGGGAAGAAACTGATACCCGGAAAGGCAAACCCACTCTCCCCAGGTTGTACGGGCAGCAGGCAGAAGCGGCAGCATGGAAAGAGCCAGAAATTCGTCCTGCAAATAAATACCGCCTGACCTCGTAACCAGCAGGGCGCCTTCTGGCCTGTGTGTCCTGGGCCACAGAGGGGTGGGCAGGGGTTCCTGTGTCCCTGGTGGACACTGGAGGGGTCAGCGGCAGCACAGGTGAGATGACTTCCGGTCCCAGGTGTATTCACCTGAGACCGAACTCAAGGCCGGGTGTAGGTGCTGAGAAAGTGGGTGTCCGTGGGCGTGTGGGTGGTCACAGAAGGCTGGGGAGGTCCTGAACACCGAGCACCGAAGTGTGAGGATGATTTGGACAGAAGGAGGGACATCCTTGGTGTGAGTGGTGGTCTCCAGCCCAGAGCCAGTGTGGGTGTCAGGGCTGCTGAGAAGCCGGGGGTTCCAGGCTTTGCTCAGTTCTCAGAAAGCCCTTCTGTTTAATCAGCTGCGGACAGTGCGCTCTGTGAGGAGGGGGCGAGGGGTGGGGGAGGAGGG
>NW_006782864.1:2397174-2406368 GCF_000442215.2 Lipotes vexillifer
CCTGCTGATGTGAAATTGCCGTGTGGGTTTCCAGGAGGAGAGGGAGGTGGGTTAGGTTGGGTCCGATTCTGCCCGGCCTCCCCTCCTGCCTGGACCTCAGGGCTTTCAGAATGTGGGAAGAGGAAGGAAAAGTTGTGAGACAAAAAGATAAAGAAGAAGAAATGGGAGTGGATGGGCAATAGGTGGGACCGCAAGAGGGATGTTTGGAAATGAGGGAGCAGCTTACAGCACATAGAAAGCCCTAAGCACAGCCTCTTTTTATACAGTAGACCTTTAAGTGTGATAAACACACAAATAAGAAGTAAAAAGAGTCTGAGACCACCCTTTACAGTCATCCCTTGGTATCCACAGGGGATGGGTTCCAGGACCCTCGTGGACCCCAAACTTCACAGATGCTCAAGTCCCCGTGGTCTCCCCCCACCACCCCCATATCCAGGGGTGAGGAACCCGTGGACGCGAAGGACTGACTGCACTGTCAAATTTAGAAGCGTTTGCTCATCACCTTCCTTGTACAGAGAGCAAAGTGAGACTTGGACTGGTTAAGACTCACAAGGTAATACAGCTGATGAGTGGTGGATTCCGAGCCTGGTGCATCGTCTGCCATGACACCCCATCTGGCTCACCCTTTGTGGGTCAGGGTAGCCTGGGGGCCTGCAGGGGGGACGGAGGAGGTGCAGCTGCGCCGTGGGTCCCCAGAGCAGCCTCCTGGCTTCCGGGAGGCTTGCAGAGAGGGATTTGGAAAGCAGCTGGTGGGCAGTCCCCTGGTCCGTGGGGACGGGCTTGTGTCAGTCCGGTCCCTGGGGCAGGTCGGTGCAGGGTGCTGCCGGCTCAGGGCTGGGAGAGCTCTGCGCCGTGGTCCTGTTTGATTTCTCCACGACGGAAGCCACGGGCTTCTTTTCCCCATCCTTTTGCTCCCTCAAGAGGGGAGGGGGCTTCTGAAATGCATGTGTCCACTTGTTCGTTGCTCAGAATGCTGAGGATTGACAAGCACAGTTCTCAGCGCTGAGAATACAGAGGGGACAAAACCGACGCAGTGCCTGTCCTCTCAGAGCTTCTGCTCTAGTCGAGGGACAGATGCAAACAAGTGAGAAAGCATGTAGGAAGGTCAGGCAGTGCAGTGGGAAAAAGGAAGCAGAGCAAGGGGATGGGGGGTGTGGAGAGGGTGTGCCCCGGGGGCCCTCGGTAGTAAAGTGACCCCGGAGTGGAGACCCAGTGCAGCGGAGGAGGGTCCATGTGGCTGTCTGGGGGGAAGCCATCGACCCAGGAGGGGCCCTGAAGCTGGAGACATTTTGAGGTGTCAGGCGGTAGCCCTGAGGCCAGGCTGCCCTTCTTCAAACCACTGGAAAGTTTTGAGCAGAGGACTGACATAGTTTCAATGGAAACGGATCACTCTGGCTGCTGTGTGTGAGGCAGCGTTGAGAACACCTCCAGGAGGGCTGCCTGGAGGCAGTGACCCTGGCGAGAGAGGGGGCGACTTGGATTAGGGCGGGAGCAATGGAGGGGTTAGTGGGCAAATTCTGCATATATTTTGAAGGTGGAAGCAGCAGGATTTGCTGATGAGTTGAATGTGGGGTTTGAGAGAAAAAGAGGTTCTAGAATGACTTCCAAGGTTTTTAGCATGAGATGGGAAGGCTTGTGGGGGGAGCAAACTGGGGGAAAACAGGAAGGGAGGTGTTTGTCTGGGGAGATGCCAAGCATCTAAATGCAGTCCACCAGTCAGCAGGATGATGGGTCTGGGGTTGAGAGAATTTTCTACGCTGGAGAAAAATCTTCGGAGTTGTCAGTGTCCTGATAATACTGCAAGTGTGGGACCAGATGGGATCACCTGGAGAGTGAGTGTGGATAGAGAAGCTCTAAACACTGGGTTCTGGAACTCCTGCATTTAGGGGTCTGGGATAGGAATCGGCCAGGTTTTTCTTAAAGGGCCAGATCGTAAATATTTCAGACTTCGCTGCAGTGACTCAATTCTGCCCTTGTAGCACAAAAGCAGCCACAGATGACACATGATCGTGTGTGTCTGTGTTCAATAAAACTTTATTTATAACAGCAGGCGGCTGCTCGAGGGCCATGTTTGCTGACCCTGGATCTAGGCCATGAAGATGAACCAGCAGGGAGCAGCTCAGGAGAGAAGAGGGGACCCCGGAGGGCCTGTTTCCCAAGGGGAGCAATTTTCAGGGAGGGAGTGATCAGCACGGTCAGATGCTGCTGGTGTAAGAGGAGGATGGAGAGTTGATGCTGGCCACGTGGAGGCCATGGGGGAGCTGATGGGAGCACGCTGGGTGGAGCAGGTTGGAGGGCAGGCATGGCGGAGGACGGGGGGAGTGCGGCTTGCTCGGTCTGGTAGACGACTTTGTGGAGGAGTGTGGTTGTAAAGGGTGCAAAGAAGTGAATGCTTAAGCGTAGGGCTGTTTGGTCAAAGTCAGTATTTCCCCCTTCAAATGGGAAAAATATCAGGGTGTCTGTGTGCAGATGGAGATGGTCCAGTGGAGAGAACACAGAGGTGATGCAGGGAAGGAGGCGAGCCCTGCTGGGCGATGGCTGTGGGGGAGGGGACGGGATGCAGGGATGCAGTGCGCAGGGCCAGGCGTGGCCTTCGCTGGCGGCTGAGGGAGGATGGACAGCCGTGGTCAGAGGCACTGGCGGGGTGGGGTGGGGGGAATCGTCGAGGGCACTTTCTCCTGCAGCTTCATTTTCTCTGTGACTAGGATCAAGAGCTGTGACAGAGGCAGGGATTGACCTCAGCCCATGGTCCATGGAGAGAGATGCCCCCGGAGCCCCGAGGGAGGGGACGGGAGATAGTGACAGAGAGAGTTTGAGTCTCTAAATCAAAATTAAAAGGTTTCTGCCCAGGCTCTCACTGTAAAAGGGGCCTTGTAAATTCTCAAGAGTTATGACTGAATTAATAAGGCCAAGGGGAGGCTGTGGATTGAGAGTCCTCAAAACTTAATCTCAGATTCCAGCAGGCCTGGAGCTGTCTGCCCAGGTGGCTCTTGTAGGACTGTATTCTTCAAAAATCGAGATGTAATTGACATATAAAATTATATGTTTCAGGCATATGACGTAATAATTCAGTATTTCTATATATTGTGAAATGACCACCACAGTAAGTCTAGATAACATCCATCACCATTCATAGTTACCTTTTTTTTTTTTTTTTTTTACAATTGCATTTTGAAGAAATGGAATGGCTTGCCCGGAATTGTGGCAGTCCTCAGAAATCAGACAGTTGGGTGAGGTTCCCCTGGCCCCTTGGCCAGGGGCAGAGGAAAGCTGGGGGATGCTTACTGCACTTCCCGCTCTCTCCTCCTAAAGCTTTCTTTGTCTTTTTGAGACTTCTTGTTTTTCTTTTACATCTTCCTATAAGGCAGGAGGGACGCAGGAATGAGAGGAAGATTCCTCTCTCTAGTTTTTTAAGATGTCCTGGGGAAAGAAGGGGGGGCCCAGGTCAAATCATCTGGACATGGGGTGGGGCTCAGGGTGGGCTGAGCACGCAGTATCTCCCGTTAGGATAGGAGGCCTTGGGAAGTGTGAAATGCAAATATAAACCCTGAAGACATAGAATATCTTCTTCGTTCTCCTTAGATGTCCGTCGGGAAAGAGACAGGAAAGCAGCCCAGGCAAGGCGCGGGATTACAGGGCGACCTGGGGCTTAGGCAAAGCGAACAGTCCAAGGTCACAAATCACCAGAAAAGCCGAGCAGATGAACTTGACCCAGGCTGTGCTGAGGGGACTGAGGATGGGCACAGCAGTGGGGGTGGCACTGTTTGCTCAGGGAGCTTCAGAAGAGGTGCCTTGTGCACTGTCAGTGCAGCCAGGAAGCGGGGTGGCCTCGGACGGGACACGTGACTGGCCCTGGGTCCGTCAGTTTTTCTGAGGGGCCACTCTTCTTGGATGGCAAAGGGTCCAAAACGTCGTGCTCACGTAGGGGACAAAGTCCTTTGTGGGAGCGATAAAGGCAGTGAGGAATTTGTGGGCTGGATGATGCAGGAAGAGGGAGCGCCCATCTTTTCTCCAAGTCTCGTTCCTGGAGGTTCTGTTTGAGATAAAATAGAGGAGCTGGAAGCACAGAGGTGTAGGGACCCCAAGTTTATCTAACCCAAGGCATCTCCACAGACACAGCTCACATCGTCCCTGTGGCTCTGCTCCAAACCTCAGTTTCCCCAGCTCTGCATGACCTCCTGGTACCCACCTCGGAGCTGCGTTGCAGGGATTAAGTGAGTATTAGCTGTAGAGTGTCCAGCACAGCACTGTAATGCAGCGAGGGCTCAGTGATGCCTGGGAAGTTATACAAGGTGATGATGGTAGTAGGGGGGTAGTTTCTCTCTAAGGATGGCTCAGAGAGGGCCAAGGTAGTGGGCTGGGGTCAGGAGAAGCCAGGCGATGGATTCCGTGTGGTTCCGCCACCGAGATCCCAGAGTGCTTAATAAAAAGTTTGGAATACCTGTTTTGGGGTTTCAGAGCTCAAGCCCCTTCTCCCAAATATTGCTGGTCGAGGTACCAGAGAAGAACAACGTAGCATTGCCAAAGAGTGCGGTGCCTTCAAAAAATAATCCTGGGCAGGAAACTCTGAAAAGCTGCAAGAACCATAATACTGAGAGAGATTTAGCGGAACCAAAAATCCCTGCAATGCTTAGGACAGCAGGAGCACAGATTTCTCATACAAATCAAGTGGTTTGTGTGAAAATCCTATCCATCTCCCTAACCTGAGCTGAATCAAGCAAATGATCGCTGTGAATTGCAGAGTGAGCTCCGAGGCAGGCACAAGGCTGGTTTATGATCCTGCAGAACTTTTCTGCAGCATGAATTCCTGGGTGAGCAGGTGACATCGAAGGGAAGGAGCTCCCCCATGGCCTCCCTTCCAGCTGCTTGGTGCAGGGCTCTTTTTTGGGGTGGAGGAATGTCCTCTGACTGCTTAGGGCAGCGCTTCCTGGCTTCCATCCTTTGAGGGGATTCAGCCCGTGGAGGGGGACTGGCACACATTTCCCTGGGCCTCTGAGGAGTGGCCGTGGTGGGCAGGTGCTGGCCTGGCTGTGAACTTGAGCATCACGGGAGCTGTCTGGCCAGGAGATACTCCTACCTCTGTGTGGAGAGACACATGGACATCTCGCCTTGCCTCCACAAGGAAAGGAATGGATGCTCCGGTAGAATGGGCCCTTGTGAGTGCTGTGCTTTCCAGCTGGTCTATGTTATGGGTTCTGTAGAGTTGATCCTTCTTTGACTGTGAAAGGATATCTCCCACTCAAGGTTAAGTTCAATTTCGGGGCATTCTGTCTAACCTCAGTAGGGCTCAGGTGAAGCCAGTTTAAACTCTTTTCTTTCTTTCTTTTTTTTTTTAACACCTTTATTGGAGTATAATTGCTTGGCAATGGTGTGTTAGTTTCTGCTGTATAACAAAGTGAATCAGCTATACATATACATATATCTCCATATCCCCTCCCTCTTGTGTCTCCCTCCTACCCGCCCTATCCCACCCCTCTAGGTGGTCACAAAGCACAGAGCTGATCTCCCTGTGCTATGCGGCTGCTTCCCACTAGCTATCTATTTCACATTAGGGAGTGTATGTATGTCCGTGCCAGTCTCTCACTTTGTCCCAGCTTACCCTTCCCCCTCCCCGTATAAACTCTTTTCAATGTAGAGGGGAGACCCTGTGTCATCCTTGACTTGTGGGGAGATGGGTGGCAGTTTGGGTTGGGCTGAGGCAGTGAGAGGTGTGGGTGATGCATGAATCTTGGTACAAGCGTGGAGTGTCAAAACACCCGAAATGCTGAGGGCTATTTTTCTACACAAATAAATTTACTCCAGTTCTGAGAAGAAGAAATACAGTGGCTAAAAACACATGGGAATATGTTTGACTCCAAGAATAACCAGCGTGGTAGAATCGTTAGATGGATGGGCTTTGGGCTTTGATGCTGGCTCTGAGAGATGGTTGTTTGACCTTGTGAAAGTCACTTAATTCGGCCTCAGTTTCTCCCTCTGTAGAGTGAGGATAAGGGGGCCTACCTTCCCGGGATGCCATGTGCGGCTAAGGTGAGGCATTCAGGTCAAGTCCCGACCACTGATAACAATCCCAATAATAACAATAATAAAAGTGCTAATTAAAACGTAAATGAAATGCCCTTTTTCTAGCTCTAAAATTACTGAAGGTTAAAAATGACATTGCTCGGTGTCAACAGAGATATGGTAGATTGCTATAATGTCCTGTTACTAGAAGTACAATTGGTGTAATCTTTCTGGAAAGCATGATTTGGGGGGATTTTCATGCTTTTGATTTACTTCTGGGATTCTATCTAAAGGAAATAATCAGAAATGTGGGGAGATAGGTGTACACAAAATTGTTCAATGTGGTGCTATTTATCTTTCTGAAAAACTGGACTCAACTTTTCCCAGTAGCGGGGAGCTAGTTAAGTAAATTACGGTACATCCATACAATGCAGTAGTAGGCAGCCATATAAAACTATTTGAAGAATGTTAATGATATGAGACAATGCTCATGAAATTGTATGTTATTTGTTGATTTTTAAACATAAATTTATTTATTTGCTTTTATTTTTGGCTGTGTTGGGTCTTCGTTGCTGTGTGCAGGCTTTCTCTAGTTGCGGCGAGTGTGGGCTACTCTTTGTTGCAGTGTGTGGGCTTCTCATTGCGGTGGCTTCTCTTGTTGCGGAGCACGGGCTCTGGGTGCATGGGCTCAGTAGTTGTGGCACGTGGGCTCAGTAGTTGTGGCTCGCGGGCTCTAGAGCACAGGCTCAGTAGTTGTGGCGAACGGGCTTAGTTGCTCCACAGCATGTGGGATCTTCCTGGGCCAGGGATCGAACCTGTGACCTCTGCGTTGGCAGGCAGATTCTCAACCACTGAGCCACCAGGGAAGCCCATGAAGCTGTATGTTAAATACTTCTAAAGTGGCTAATGAAGTGTGTGTGTGTATGTATGTGTATGTATAAACATAAATAAAATATACTAAAGCGGTAATAGAGATTCTTTGTGGATGATGAGGTTATGGATGATTTTTGTTTTCCTTTTTGTACTTTTTTCTACAGTTTCCAAATATCTTACAGTGAGCCTTTATTAATTTTTATAATATAAAAAAATAATAAAAGTTACAGAAATAACATGAGATCCAGTAACCTGAGCGGACCAGGTTCTTGCCCTGATTTGGAAGTTTTTCTCTGTGATCAGGGCCGGCGTGGATTCCCTGGAAGCTTGTCGGAACGCTTTATATGGATCCACCTCTTACCCTTCCTCGACCAACAGGGAAGAAACAAGTGTTTGGGGGATTGAAAGAAACATTTTGGAACAAAGAGGCAGAAGTGGGTATGTGATGAAGACAGTGCCAAGCATAGTGGGTAGCCTGCCTGGGTTTGCTCTCTGCCCTGAAATCCACCAGCTTCTCGGAAGCCACAGACACGGTAACAACCTGTGTGTTTAGTCACTGCCAAAGGCACTGCCAGACTGGAACAGGCTGCCCTCTCGCCTGGCCGTTGTCACCAGGAAGCCAGGAAGAGGTGTCTTCAAACAAAGAAGCCCTGCCTCCACGCTGCTACCAGGATGCGGGGCTGGACGCACCAGGGGTGATGCAGCAAACATTTGGCAGAGGTAGTGGGACCCGGGCCGGGGGCGACTCCCAGGCCGGGCCACCTTACGGGGTGTCTCACCGGTCCCACCGTGCATGTTGGGGAATGGGGCACACGAATGGAATATTTGCAGCTTCGGTAACTTATGAAGTGTGCCGATGGAGCTGGCTCTTTAACAGAAATAATGCTTTTATTCAACAAATGTCTTTTGAATGTAACGTGCCTGGTCTTGACCTAGGTGCTGGGCATTCCCTGGTGAATAAAGCTTTTGAAGAACTTGCTGTTTTTTTTGGCATGTTGGACAACTTAGTTCTGATATATATGCTTTTAAAATCTGGATTTGTGTGTGTGTGTGTGTGTGTGTGTGTGTGTGTGTGTGTGTGTGTATTGGTTTTGCTTAAAGGAGGACACTTGCTTTAGGTCTGTGAAATATTGTAGAAATAGTGATTTTTTTCCTTTTAGTGTAGATGTCCCAAGTGTTATATAAGTTTAAATATTTTTCTTTAATTCATCCTTAAGACAGCTCTGTGAGATGGGGGCAGGGAGAGGATGCCGTTTGCCTTCAAGTGAGGAGCAGAGGATGGTTTAGGCTTGAACTGTGGCCCCTCTGAGAACCTTCCAGGGCAGCCGCTGATTTCAGTTCAAGGGGGCTGCCTCCTGTGATTGACGGTCAATGGCCACTGGCCACTTGGAGGCCCTTTGCTGAGGAGGTACTGGGTTTTCTGCTCTCTGGAAACCATTCATTCATTCCCTGCAGAACGTTTTGAATTGTGACACATATGATGGCTATTGTGTTTTTCTTTCATTCCACTCGGTGCCAGAATCTGGTTCCCTAAGATCCTTGGAGGCACAAGGTTATGTTTGGCAAATGTAAATTATAACTTTTGTAAAGATGCAGCCTTCCGCTGTGTAATATGTTGTGACTTGGGTTCTTCCTCTCTGCTTTGGAATGTGCCCAGATGTTTTGTTTCTTTTAAAAATCTGACATGGCCATGGCCGGCTCTATAAATAGTACCAAACATTAGCTATAATGCTGGTATGAGGCTGATTTTTTTTCCCTGCCACCCTGAAAGTCTTGAGAGAAAATTCTCTCTTTCTCGCTCTCTCCACGCACACACACACACACACACACACACACACACACACACACACACACACACAGTGTCTACAGTCATATTTAGACATAAGTAGAAATCTTGAATGTGTTCAAACACGTATGTGTTTTCACTTCTTTTGTTTTTTTACGAATTAGGTAAAAAGGAGTTAAAGAGCTTTCAACAGTAACGGGAAGCAAAATGACTTTCCAAGTACCTACTCTGTACAAGCACAGTGGTAAATTAAATCAGTCCCTGGCATCAGAATGCATGGTCCTGCAAGATGGCAGCTTTATGAGTAGCTAATTGTACCAGGCTTCCTGGGCATAAAACGTGAAAAGATACCTCTTATAAACTCCTGGGGACTTTTCTCAGCTGCAGAGCGACTTTCTCCCAGTTGCATCAGTTTGCTAGCGCTGTGGTAACAAGTATCACAGACTGAGTGGCTTAAACCACAGACGTTCCCTGTCTCAGGGTTCTGGAGGCTGGAAGTCCGAGATCAAGATGGCGGCAGGGTTGCTTCCTGCTG
>NW_006782864.1:2406378-2416001 GCF_000442215.2 Lipotes vexillifer
AGGCTGTGAAGGAAGATGTGTTCTGGGCCTCTCTCCTTGGCTTGTAGATGACCATCATTCTCCCTTCATATTGTCTGTGTGTCTGTCACGGTGTCCAAATGTCCCTTTTCATAAGGACACCAGTCTTATTAGATTGGAAACCACCTTAATGACCTCATTTTAACTTGATTACCTCTGTTAAGACCCTCTTCCCATGTTCTGAGGGGCTGGGGGTTAGGACCTCATACGAATTTGTTAGGGGGCTGGGGGTGGCACCATTCAACCCTAACAGAAGTCTTTCAGGTAGTAGTTCTGCCTTGGGCAATAACTTGCCTTAAGCCATCCCAGACTGCCAGATTGAGAATATTTCTCTCCCTATCCCCTCACTAAGCAGTGAGTTTCCGCAATTCACGTTACTTTCAAATTTGATTCCGTGAACCCCATACCCCTTCCCGGAGCCAAACCCAGTTCCTCTTCTGTGAAGCCAGTGGAGATCGGCCAGGGACCACCCTTGATCTAGGGCAGAGGTTGAAAAGAAACAGCAGAGGAGCCTGTGTCTGAAAAGTATTCAACAGAACCCAACACGTTAGTGTGCTTGCAGCCCATTGGCTAAAAAGAAATGAATGAGCGTGTGTCTGAAAAGAATTGGATGTCAGCTGATTGGTGCTTGCAGCCTCCCAGGGGCAATGAAACTACCCGTTATCACCTACAGGATTTCCAAGTTCAGAAGCACAGTGGGGCAAGAGGGTAGTGTGTGTGGTGCGTGGTGTCTTCTCGGTCGTGGAGGAGGGGCTGTGAGAAGTGGAAGAGTCAGGGCTTCAGCCACAGAGCACAGTCAGGCGGTGACAAGTTCAAGCGCTCCTTGGTCCCGCCCCTCCGTGCATCCCACTCTTACACCCATGGCCAGAGCCATCACACTGGAGGGGATGGTGCCGAGCAGAAGCGAGACATTCTTTTTTTTTTTTTGCCACACAGCATGAGGGATCTTAGTTCCCGGACCAGGGATCGAACCCGTGCTCCCTGCAGTGGAAGCGTGGAGTCATAAACCACTGGACCGCCAGGGAAGTCCTCCAGAGGTAAGACAGATGCAGGGAGAGTATACATGTCTGTATACATGTACAGGACGAGCCCTTTCACGTGGACTCTGGGCAGGGAGCCAGGGGTCAGTTACATTTGCTCAGGAGGAACCTAGGGTTCCTCTGGGGAGGGTTAGGAACCTGAAGCTGGGGAACCGAGCCTGGTGTGACAGAGAAGTAAGACTTTAGCTTCACCGCTGGCTGTCCTGATCCCTCCCTTAGATGCTGCGGGGTTGTACTGGCCAGACCCACGGACTGGGCGGCAGCACATTCAGCGCGTACAGGATGAACGGGTCCAAGGTCTTTATTGTGGTGCTTCTGTCTGCCCTGCTCTTGACATTTTGAGCAGCAGAGATGGAAGATCCGAGAGGCAAATGGCAAGAGGGGCGGCAGTTTTCTCCTACCGAGTTATGGATACAGATACCACCACCCTCTCTGCCCATGGTGCCTGACATAAGCCGGGTCTGAAGCCACGTGTGCTGCAGCCCAGTTCGCTCAGGCTGCGAGTTAAAATTAGGAAAGGCCTTGGGCCACTGATCAGACAAAATCGCACTACAGAAAGGTTCCAGAGTCAAGAGCCATTCATGTGCAAAAGTGGAACCCTTAATAAATTGTGTTTAAATTAGGTATGCTTAGCTGCCTTGGGAAGGGCACAGGGGAACAATGCCAAATGTTAAAGCCGACTTTTACAATTTTCACCTCGGGGCAAGGGTGAGGGGAAAGCATAGGAAAGATACACCGTGTTAGCTTGGGGGGGTGTTCTTCTCTGTGGGGGTCAGCCAGGGCTTCATTCCCTCAACTGTAAGATTTGAGTGGCTGGATCCTTCCAGCCACAAAATAAGAAATTGTTAAGGAGGATGCTGAGGTTCACTCTGCCTGGGGTCTTCTCTGTATACATTGTACCCATTCCTTCAAAAACAAACCAACAAACAAACCTGTACCTTCCACTGCCCTCATATTCAGGTGAGCCCAGAATGTAGCTCTCAGCATCTCAGAGGTTTTTTCTTCCAGAGAGTGCCTAGGGGTGATGACCTTAGCAGTGGATGTGACAGGCACACTCACTACAGATCCTGCACTGGGTCAGACCAGTTCTGCGTCTGGAAGGGCACCTGAACACAGACATGTCATGCCACACCACCTACATGCTCAGGACTGTGCCGAGGCCACAAAAGAGGCCCAGGAGTTGCCTGTGATGTAGACTTGGAGACAGAACACACATCAAATGACCAGAGAACAAGGAAGGTGCAGTGGGGTACAGGAGGATGCGGTGAACATCCATAAGAGGGGTGATTGCTGTGGTGATCAGAGCAGGAGGCAAGTGCAAGGGCGAGGAAGGTTGAACCAGGGCCAGTTAGTCTAGGGGGTGAAAGAGGGGGAAGGAGGCTCCTGGCCACTGGTCTGAAAAGGTCGGTTATGCTTTGCCAAGAGTCCCGGTTTGTGTTTCCATAAAGCAGGAGTGGCCGAAGGGAAATCAT
This sequence comes from Lipotes vexillifer, assembly GCF_000442215.2. NCBI lineage: Eukaryota > Metazoa > Chordata > Mammalia > Artiodactyla > Lipotidae > Lipotes > Lipotes vexillifer. Next base: position 2,408,909 of record NW_006782864.1, read on the forward strand.
CCCTCCAGCTCATCACAGAATCCTTAGCAACTCCATCATCAGAGTCCTTTCCCTGGACCTCAAAGCCGTGGCTCCAGTGGACCCAACTCAGTTCTCAGCACCTCCTCGCCCCCTGCTTGCCCTGGGCCTGATGGAACCGCCTCTCATCTCAACAGGCCCTCTGCTGGCCGAGGACACACTGTTCTCCACCTAATGCCCTTCCCGCAGCCCTGCAGGTTCAAATTCTCCCCATCCTTGAGGGTTCAGTTCAAGTGTCATGTCCTCTATGGAACTTTCCCTGATTCTCTCCTGTTCCTGGCTCTAAGGGATGCTCCGAGTCACGAATATATACTTCTCTTTAATTGTTCTTACTACTTAGTAGTAAAATATTGATTGAGTAGTGTACCAGGCACTATTCTCTGTACCTTGGGTAAATCAATGAATCAATCAAAGACTTCTGTTGTCATTGAGTTTATGTTCTAGCTAGGGAAAACAGATAATGAAGGATAGAAAGAACGTGTAAGTAAATCGTATGAAGTATAAGGTGATAACTGTTATGGAGAAAAAGAAAAAGAAGAGTGGGAGAAGGGCGCTGGGAAAGCTGATATGGGAGGAGTGCGTTAGGTTGCGATTTTCAAGCGGGTGGTCTTTTGATAGGCCTCCCGTGGAGGCTTACATCCGTGTGAAGGCTCGTGCAAAGGCCCTGAGGTGGAAGTGTGCTCCAGGAACAAGGAAGCCGGAGTGGTTGTAATAGAGAGAGAAGTGGAGAAAGTAGGCAATAAAGTCAGAGAAGTAATGGGGGGACATCACATGGGGTCTTGTTGGCCATCTTAAGGGCTGGGGGAGACAAGGAGGATTTTGAGCCAAAGAGTGATGTGATAAGATTTATTTTCCATAGGAATTGATCTGGATGCTATATTTAGAACAGAGGGAAGGTGAAGCAGGTGGAAAGCGGAGACAAACCTAGAGGCTACGGCAGTGGTCCACGTGGCTTGGGCCAGGGTGGAGGCGATGAGAAAGTAGTCAGACTCTGTATGTATTTTGAATTTTATTATTAGTGAAAAGATTGTGATATATCGGAAAGGGCAAGGAATCAATAATGGCTGTGAGGATTTGGGCCTGAGCGATTGGAAGGCTACAGGGTCCAACCCCAGCGATGCGAAAGGCTGTGAGAGGGACCTCGGGCAAGTGAGGGGCTTTGAGTTGGTCCTCTTTGGACCAGAAACTACTTAGGAGTAGGAGGCCATAGCATCATTCATCTTGGCTGTCTCCTTTGGGACTCAGGAATTATCTATCACTGATGGATGTATCCTGTTTCAAGAGCTGTTCTGGTTGCAAAGAATTCTTGCACTGGGAAGACATCGGTGATTCTTCAGGTCAAATGTCTCCATCGGCTGTCTCTCCAGCTGGGCGTTTTGCTTCTTTGACACCATCCAGGGGTTCAGTGACAGGTCTCCAGTGGATCGGGGTTGTTTGATGAGGATCTGATTTAGGGTGGGTTAATCTCATGAGCTTCATTTGATAGAAGTACAGAATATTTTCTTGGAACGAATCTTTTCTCTCCCAGTCATTATCACACCTAATGAAGACGATTAATTGGTGTTAATTGGTATGCTACCGGAGTGTGAGTACTACTAAAAAGTAAATGTTCCTTTGGATTCTGGAAACTAGAGTGTGGATGGGGATGCAGGGAGGGCTTTCTGTATGACCCCAGGCTTTGGAGTTTCTGATCAGGATCCTGCTTTGTTGGTAGAAAGATCTGGTTGAACGAGTACCCAGGCTGACACAGAGGGTGCTTAGTTAAAATATTCCCAGCGGGGTTGTCCTGGCGTTGGGAATGGGTTGGCATGGAAGCTGCTTATGTCTGTGTCATTGCAAGGGGGAACTCTTTACTCCACAGGTGCTTAAAGGACATCTGCTCAGTGCCAGCCACCAGGCCAGGCAAAAAGATACCTGACACACAGTGCCTGCCTTTAATACCCGCTCAACTAGAAGAGGCAGACGTGAATGTAGCCAGAGGTCGAGAAGGGGCTTGGAAGAGATAGAGGGCCGTTGCCCAGCTGGGCCTGGAGGAGTTTTCTAGAGATGAGAGTGTTGAGTTGTGTGGGTAAGGATGCGCAGTGGTTATATCCCCGGATTGGAATAAGTTGCCCAGCATCTCACACAGTCGGGGATCCGACCATCCGGCCCCTAATCATGGCACGGTGACTGCCTGCAGGGTAGCAAAGATCATCCCATTCCACGGACTGAGAGACTGAAGAAGAGAGAGGGGTCTCTGTGGGGCTGAGGGGAGGGAAGAGGCCAGGGTGGCTTCTAGTTTTGAGGACCCTCAGTTCTAGGGAACTTTGGAAACACTGCCAGTGCGTCCGAGTGTTCCCTCTGGTGTAGTGTCTGAGGTGGAACGTAGAGACAAGAGGCACGTTAACGTCTGTGCCTGTGGGAAAGAAGCTTCCATGTGAGAAAATGCAGTTCAGTTCCTAGCCGTCTCACCTTTTCCCAGTCTGAGGGCAGGAGCCGTGGTTCGTGGTGAGTGTACAGCACCCCACTTCCTGTGCCTGGCTTACCCGATTCATACTGACTACCGTGACCCTCGTTGGGCCCCAGGGGTGAAACCTCAGGCTGTCACGTGGAATTGACATCGTCAGAAACAGCAGAAGTGGAAAAGATTGAGGAAGACGCGTGGTCTCCGAAAGGTCCTATTTCCTGACACCCAGTGAAGGGGAACTATTTTCAGGCTTTCTGGGACTCCTTTGCAGGGATGCCCGTATTTGACCAGATTCTGGGTGTCTGCGTCTTCCAAAGGCAGAGGGCTGGCCGTGGGGGCCCTCGCTGTGTCACCGGATGGCCTGGCTTTCTCATCAGAGGTCAGGTGGCTGAGGAAACAGCCTCTTGAGGAGAAAGCATTCTGTCTATGGTGGCCACTAGGACTTCTCTGTTGAAATGAAGGACTCGACTCTTCAAGGGTGTGTGGACGTTTAGGGGTCTTTGCCCCTGACAGCAAAGATCCACGTTGCTCTGTTCCATCTGGGACCCCGCCCTGAGCCAGGCTGTTGGGAAGCCGCTGTGGATTCGGAAAGATCCGCCCGGTGACAGGGAAAGGTCATAGCAACAGCTTTCAGTGACTCATTTGCATCTTGGATCATGTTCTAAAATAGCTTTATTTCTGAGAGTCATTAAATACTGATAAGTGGGCATTTTGGTTGACAGAAAAACAAATAAGGAGCGACATTATTAACGTTATCTTTTCTGCGCACATGTGTGGGTGCATCCAGGCAGGGCTGGCTGGGGCCTGGCTTGCCAGGCAGGTGATGCCAGGGAGGTTTCTCTGATGGGCCAAAGGCAGTGCATCCCTGCAAGCCGCAGATGCCCGCTGTGCTATCCCGAAGGAGTCTTCATCTAAATCTCTTTGTCACCTTGCATGGAGGATTTTTGTTAACCGCTCAGGGCTTCAGAGACTGAGGCTTATTGGTACTGACAGCCCCTGATTATTTAAAATCCTGGAGGTCGTGGTTTCTGCTGTTCTGGTCCATGGAGAGTTCAGCTGGCAGGGCGCTGCTCATAGCTCTGGTGGCCTGGGCTCTGAGGGCCGCATGGAATAGCAAATGCCCCCTTAAATTCTAAAACAGTCCACAAAAACTCAAACCAAACAAAATCCCCTTTTTTCCTCCCCCCAAGTCCCAGCAGTGCCCCTCTCCTCAAATTCAAGTCTAGTTCTCTGGCCTCAGTGTTCTCTTTATTTTTTTTTTTTTGTGGTATGTGGGCCTCTCACCGTTGTGGCCTCTCCCGTTGCAGAGCACAGGCTCCGGACGCGCAGGCTCAGCGGCTATGGCTCACGGGCCCAGCCGCTCCGTGGCATGTGGGATCTTCCCAGACCGGGGCATGAACCCGTGTCCCCCGCACCTGCAGGCAGACTCTCAACCACTGTGCCACCAGGGAAGCCCCTCAGTCTTCTCATTTTAAGCACAGAAATCTTGCATTCTAAGAGTGGGCCAGAGTCTGCCTTCTCAGGAGGGGGCTTTGAGGACACCCCAGGAGCACTTACCAGGTTGTACATGGGCTTCCTTGTCCGGAGACGGAGGGGATCACTGTTACCTAGCAACAGCCACATCCTACAACACATCTGCCGCTGAAGGAAAGATGTTTCCACAGGCACCTGGAGAGAACTCCCTGAGCCTCTCCGCGAACTGGGGAGCTCTCGGGGTGCTCTGGGGGGCTCACCTGCGGAGTTCCTCACTGTGGGGTGCCTTTCTTGGCCCCTGCAGACTCTGTGTGCACGTGTGTGTATTCACGTGTAAGCACGTCCATAGTCCGTGTGTGAGCACAGTGGCAGTGATGGGAGTGCAGAGGCTGAAGAAGCATCAGCTCAGTTACAGGGGCTTCCAGAGGATTCCAGATGCCTTGGAAGTTGCCCTCCACTTTCAAGTAGAAATCCCCCCCACCCTTGGGCTGACTACTGCAGCCATAAGATTTGCCCCAATTGGCCCAAGTTGGCCCTGATTTCAAAATCCCATTTTGCTTGGAAATCATGCCACGTTTTTTTTTTTTCCCCCTGAAAGCCCAACATTGAGATGAATGTCTTTCCCGTTAGGTTTTAATCCGAGCTGAAAACACATGACATTTAGGAGTGTGACTCGTGAGACCTTATATCAGTATAGACTCATCAAGGGGGCAGTTTATCACATCCTTTCCTGAGAGCACCTCCTGGGTAGAGGAGGAAAGAGCACGAGGGAACTGGGCCCCCAGTGGAAGGGCAGGCTTCCATGGCCAAGGAAGAGAAGGGCTGTAGGAGATGGGTCAGTCCACACTCAGCCTTGTCCTGGGTTGGCTGGAGGGCCCCATTCATCCTGGGAGACTGAGCTCACAGTTGGTGATGTTCATTTATTTGTTGAGGTATAGTTGATGTAAGTATTATTTAAGTTACAGGTGTACACTATAGAGATTCACAATTTTTTTTTTTTTTGCGGTATGCGGGCCTCTCACTGTTGTGGCCTCTCCCGTCGTGGAGCACAGGCATCGGACGCGCAGGCCCAGCAGCCATGGCTCACAGGCCCAGCCGCTCTGTGGCATGTGGGATCTTCCCGGACTAGGGCACGAACCCGCGTCCCCTGCATCGGCAGGTGGACTCTCAACCACTGCGCCACCAGGGAAGCCCGAGATTCACAATTTTTAAAGGTCATATTCCATTTATAGTTATTATACAATATTGGTTATATTCCTCACGTTGTACAGTATATCCTTGTACCTTATTTTATTTTTAAATTTTTTGAACTATAGTTGATTTACAATGTTGTGTTAATTTCTTCTGTACAGCAAAGTGACTCAGTTATACATATATACATATATATATATATTCTTTTTCATATTCTTTATTTACAATGATTTCTTCTGTACAGCAAAGTGACTCAGTTATACATATATACATATATATATATATTCTTTTTCATATTCTTTTCTATTATGGTTTGTCACAGAATACTGAATAGTTCACTGTACTATACAGCATGATCTCTGTTGTTTCTTGTAACTTATTTATTTATTTAATTTTTCGTGGTGTGCGGGCCTCTCACTGTTGTGGCCTCTCCCGTTGCGGAGCACAGGCTCCGGATGCGCAGGCTCAGTGGCCATGGCTCACGGGCCCAGCCGCTCCATGGCATGTGGGATCTTCCCAGACTGGGGCACGAACCCGTGTCCCCTGCCTCGGCAGGCGGACTCTCAACCACTGCGCCACCAGGGAAGCCCTCTTGTAACTTATTTTATACATAGTAGTTTGTACCTGTTAATCCCTTACCTGTACCTTGCCTTCCCCCCTTCCCTCTGTCTCCCCACTGGTTATCACTACTCTGTTCTCTAGATCTATGAGTCTGCTTCTTTTTTGTTGAGGAACCTCTTTTTCATGTCGTTTGTCTACCACCCTTTACTTTCACCCCTCCGTGACCTCTGCAGCCCCGTGCAGGTTCTGGGAATTCCCTGTCCCTTGCAACATAATGCTTTTGCTATTTCTGGATACAAAGGTGGAGAAATATGGTGGTTTTCTCCAGTGTTCCCAGTTACCTCTAATTGTGTTTTTACTCTCGTAGAAGAGGGCAGAGCAGGTGCTTCAAGACATCCCTTCTCTTCGTCATCCTGGTTACCTGCCCTGTAACATCCTTCAGCAAATGGTGTGGCAACTTTTGTAAAATAGAAATTCTCGCCACGTGTTTCTGTGGGGCGGTAATACGTGAGCTCTGTCTTCACCCGACAGTGGAGTAATAACGCGCTTCCTTGGAAGTGTTCACATTCCCTGGGGGTATAGAAGCTTTCAAGATGAGCTGTCTTATGCTTCCACCAACCTCCTTGGAAGGTCATGGGCTTGCTTTACAAATAGGGGAGCTGGCGAAGGGAGCTAAGAGTGGCACATGTGTCCGATAACTGTAAAAAGGTCAGATGGCCCAGCAGACAGGAGCCCCCATTTCAGAAAGAGCGTGTCTTAAGCCTGGTTTGTTCCAGAATCCTCTTCCTTAGCCTGGAAAGAAGTCTCCACTTGATTTGCAAGACCACAATCTAGACACATTTCTGCCATTACTTTTCAAGGTCTGCAATAATAAAATCGGCTTTAGTCAATCAGTGCATTCATTCAGCTACTCAACAATTCTTTTTTTCAGCATATATTATGTGCATGGTGTTGGAGGGACAAACATGTGTCAGAAACATCCTGTAGGTCTAAGAGTCCATCCTCAATCTTGGAAGGGGACGTCTGACATATACAGATGAATACAGAGGTCTTTAGCAGCAAAAGAAAGACATGGATGAAATAAGTAATTAACTTCTAGGGAAGGATAATCTTCCCTTCCAGAATTAACCGGACTTCTTCATTTTTATCTTGTGGGAAAGTTGGCAAGATCTTCAAGGAAGGTGATGGAAAGATTAGGGAAGGAGATTAGTGAGAAAGAGCTGAGGGGCTGGGCTGCCTCCCCCAGGAGAGAAGGTGGGGAGAGGTCATGCTGGTGGCCGTCGGTGTGTGGACTTCTTAGTGAGCTGTCCTGCGTCGCTCTTCAGTTTGCTTAAGAATAAGACTGTTGGGCTTCCCTGGTGGTGCAGTGGTTGAGAGTCCGCCTGCCGATGCAGGGGACGCGGG
>NW_006782864.1:2416316-2419221 GCF_000442215.2 Lipotes vexillifer
CGGGGCCCGGGGGGCTCCCCCCGGCCGCGGAGCGGCTGGGCCCGTGAGCCATGGCTGCTGGGCCTGCGCGTCTGGAGCCTATGCTCCACAACAGTGAGAGGCCACTGGCAGGTGGACTCTCAACCACTGCGCCACCAGGGAAGCCCCTTTGTTTTTTTTTTTTTTTATCATCTACCACACACCAGATTATATGAGGAATTGTATGCACATTATTCACTCACATTTTGTATTACTGAGAAGTGTGGCAGTTACCATCCTGGGCACTGAGGTGAATAAAGCCAAGTTCCTGCTCTGATAGAATTTGGGGATCGTCTCATTTTGTCCTCTGTTATCTCTGGGAGGAAGAGGTTTCTGGTCTTTTGTAGAGAATGAAGTCAAGACTAAAAGAAGTTAAGTAGTTTAGCCAAAGTCAGGCTGGAGGTTTAAGATCAGGTCCCAGAGTATGCTCCTTCCCCACGGGCAAAAAATAACCCCCTCAATACCAGTACCAAGGCAGTAGACACTGGCTAACTGGTCAATATTTGTTGGGAGGCTTGTCTGTGCTCAATAACATGTTGTATAAGAGATTCACATTATGCAGACTGACGGTGTTTAAAGTTTCATAAGAGAAGTTGACTTTCTTGGTGAAAGTGAAGGTTGAGCCGGACCTTCTAGAAGCTTCAGTGATATTTGTGGGACTAAAGGGAGGGGCTTCCAGTGCAAAGGAATAACACAAACATAAGTGAACAGAGGTGGGACGCGTATGAGACGTGTCAGAATGAAGAATGGCGTCCCATCCAGAGGGATTGGCGGGGGTTGGGGGGAGCATTGGCAAATGGGCTGGACGGGTAGGGCAAAGCCCATTTCGTAGGGCTGTGAGGGCAGGAGGGGGAGCTTCAGTTTGGGGTACCGGCTAAAACTGCGGACTTTTTAATTGGGCAGCTGCATGTGAGTGATGGCGTTTGCTCGTGAATCTGGGGTGGAGAGCAGCATAGATCAGATAGCAGAGCCTGGAGCCAGGAAGGCTGACTCATGTGACTGCTTTCGGTGGCCGTGGAGAGGGAAGGACAGACCTCCCATCTGTTCTCCTTCTCAAGGTCAGCGTGAAGCCTTAGAGCTCACCTGCCAGCTTTAGGGGCAGGAGGGGTTAGTGGTGATCCTTGCTTGAAGCTGGGAGGAGGGGCAGGTCCAATCAGATGCCCTTGGATTGGACTCTGTTCTGCCTTGATGATCTAACCCGAACACTTTCTCTCCTTCTGCTTCTTGTCTTGACCCGCACTGAGCCCTCATGGTGCCCACGTACAGGTGTGGTGTCCTGAGAAAGCTGGGGTGTAACCCTTAGGCAGTGCGGGCAGAAGGGGAACTGGTTTCATTCTCTCACCATGGTTCTGTAGCAGAGCTGAGCTGCTCCTCCGGGCAGAGTCCTGGAGCTGCCAGAAGCTACAGCAGAAAGGCCAGGAGGGCGACCTGTTCTCCTCATAGACATTCCCAAGCTGCTGTGGCCCCTGGTCCTTTGGCCCCTGGTCTCCTGATAACCCATGGCCCTCTGGATGTTGTCTAATTTTATTATTTTGAACACAGGAGATTTATAAATGCCAACTTAATGGGATTACATTTTTGTATATGAATATACCTGCAAATCAGAGCAAATCATTTGTTCATTCTTCATTCAACAACGATATTAAAATGACTGTTATATACATTATGCAAATATATTAATAATTTATTTGTGCCAGACATGGTGCTAGCCTCTGGGGTACAGCTGAGGACAGTAATCCCTTTTCTCATGGAACTGAGAACAGTCTGCTAGGTGGAGACAAACAAGACAGATAAGTAGGCAAATTCCGCAGTAGTTTTTAAGATGGTAAGTGTGGGGTGGAAAAATAAAAACCAGGTAAGATGGATTGGGGATGCTGGGAGACAGGGAGGGTTGGAATCCTACATCTGAGGGTTCGGTGACATTTGGACAGAGACTCAAAGGAAGTGAAGAGGGAGCTACGGGGGTGTCTGAGGAAGAGCCTTGCAGGTAGAGGAAACAGCAAGTGCAAAGGCCCTGGGGCACACTGTGCCCGGTGGGTTTGAGGAGCAGTAAAGAGGCCATGTGGCTGGAACTGTGGAGCAAGGGCAGAGCAACTGGGGATTCGGACAGAGGCACAGAGGGAGGAGACTGGGATCCGGCAGATCACGCAGGGCTCTATAGCCACTGTAGGGACTTTGGCTTCTACTGTGAGAGAACTGAGAAGCCACTGGGGAGGCTTGAGCAGCGGAATCATAAGATCTGACTTCTTTTTATCAGGTTCGCTCTGGTTGCTCCTTTGAGAATAGAACAGGGGGCAGGAGAAGGCATAGAGGGACCAGCGAGGAGACCAGGTAATAATGTAGATGAGAGGCGAGGGTGCCTTCTGACAGCAGAGTGTGAAGATGGTGGAGGGCTGGATACATTTTGCAGTTAGAGCCAGAGAAAGAGAAGCAAGCGTTCAGGACAACTTGGCCAGAACATCTCGTCTAACCTCGTGCCTGCAAACCAGAGTCACTCTGTGGGTAGCCTTTGGGTTGACTGTGCCCTGAGGGCGCCGCCTAAATGCAGACCAGGGGGATAATACGGCTTCTTCATCAGCACGCCCTATGTATGTGTATAAATGTGTACGTGCGGACGCGTGCGCATGAGAGTATGTGTGCGTGCGCGTGGTGCCCTTCCTGTTGGACGCCTACAGCCCCAGCAGTGAATCCCTCCACAGAGACCAGTATCTCTGGCTCCTGGGGCTCTCGCCAGCTACTTACATACCAGACACAGCCAGCCCTCCCGCCACGGCGTTTTGCTTGTACATTTTGCAGGTGCTGCCCTCCTTTTAATTATCCACCCACTTCCCTTCCCAGCCCCCTTCTTTTTGGAAGTTGTAAAAAAAAAAAAAAAAAAAAAAAAAAA
>NW_006782864.1:2419254-2443065 GCF_000442215.2 Lipotes vexillifer
AAAAAAAAAAAAAAAAAAAAAAAAAGATGAAACCGCCAGATGTGGGCCGCGTCTCATCAGTAATCCATAAAAAAACCAAGCATCCCCCGCTCATCTCTCATGCTTTATGAAAAGCTAAAATTAAATCAGGGCAGCGTTATTAAGCTAAGTGATTTTTGCTGGATTCGGATGAATTCCTGTGTGTGCCACATCGTTTGTTGGAAATGTGCCTGGGGTGCCATAGGCTGTGAATGCACATCCACCAGCTATTAGTGGAAATGGATCTGCTTACAATGGGGCACTTGAGGTTTTCCAGACCCAGGACATGAGCACTGTAGGCAGAACCCTCACTGCGCACAGCTCTGGGTCCTCCGGTCCCCACCGACCCTTAGCAGCAGACAGCGAAGACAAGAAAAAAAAGAAGTGAAGCGGTAGATGGCATGGCCCCTACGGTGATGGATTCGAATTCCAGAGGCAGAACCGTGGGGGATCCCCTTCTTTCTGGGAACCCTGGAAGGTCAGGGATGGAGGCACTGTATTCTGAGAATGCAGAGTTCTGGGGATGCTGTGAACTAGAATTGTTGATCTCTGCTTTCATCTGCGAGACAGACGTTCAGAAACGCTGAGCTCTCCCTGCGCGTGGCTGTCTGAGGTGGCCCCTGAATCTGAGGCTTTTTTGTACCCATTCACCTGCTTCCTGGCTTTCTTTCCTTTTGAGAAACTCATGAGTTAGTTGGTTTGGCATTCTAAAATACAAAAATTTTGTTGGGAAAGTCAGATTGCTGTTCAGCCAACAGGTTGGAAAAGGGAGAGCCTCTCTTCGGGCTCAGACTTTATCACGTTCTGCCGGGTGCAGTGAAACAGGATAAGATGGAGTCACAAAGTCTGAGACTGAGCCTCTACTTCATAAACTGAGGCTGTGACGCTGTGTGGCTTTAGGTGACCAACTTTCTAAGTTGCAGTTTCCTTCTGAGTCCCGGTACAATAAGAATGATGTCATCTCTTCTAGGACTGTTGCAGGGGAGAGATGAGCCCTGTATTTAAATCACCCAGCTGGGGTTCAGCCTGGAAAAGATGCTGGGTCAGTGTCAGTGGTCACTGCGCATCCTTTGTGGACCCGGAAGGAGAGAGGCCTGGGGTCCCTGGCAGGGTTGCCCTGGGGGCCAAGTTCATGCTCTGCCTGGACGGCCCCTCTGCACTAGGTCCCCATCCTCTCCGCTTCAGACGTGCCCAGCTCCCCTCACACCCCAGACAGCAGTGCAGGTGGAATCGTATGGAAGATTTTATTTGAAGGAGACATTTTCTGAGGGATGTCAGTCTTGGAGTGTATTGGCATGTTTGATTCTGCATTCACGACTTCCTTTTTGTTTTGGACGTTGTCATACAGAACAGTGTGTGAAGCGCAGAAATAGGAGAACGTGGCGTTTGTTTCTCTTTCTACGAGGTATGGAGAACTTGTGAATTCAGCAAAAGGTTGATTCTTTCAGCCCTCTCCTTTGCCGAAAGATATCCACACACAGACCCGACATTTTTAGGGGAATCTTGCATCAGAATTTGCCCATAAGATTTAATTTCACATTTTTGCCTGACACTGTTCCCAATTCATTCAGTAAATTTCTGTGCTGTGTGAATGTCACTCTTTTATTTAAAGAACCGACTTACTAAATAGAGGAAGAATTTCAATACGTGTTTCAGTGAAAGTGCTCAGGATTTTATATTTTTAGGAAGTGAGCTCTTCATAAATATTGGAATTTCAGATGATCCAAATCAGCTTCAGTGCATTTTCAATTTTTGATATGTTGTGACATATATTTCAGTTTTTGAGAAATATAATTTGGTAGACTTTTTACAGTCATCTCCTAACATGTTGGGGGCTGTCTCTATATTTGCTCAAATCCGACTTATACCATCACGGTGCATAAGAATACCAGTCACTTGGGCAAGTCACAACCCACTGTAGTCAGAGAGATGAAAAATTTAGAATTGAGACGCTGCACCACTTGTGTCACCTGAGTGACCTAGCGTCATGACATCATCACCAGTTCATGGCTGCCAGGAACTGTGACAAGTACCCAGGCCACACAGGGTAAGTGTGACACTTGTTCTCTTTTGCCCTTCCTGTCAAGATGCCTCAACCACCATCTTGGTCATTAGAATTGTCCTTTCCCACTTAGATGGCATATCCAAGGGCCACCTCACCGCTACCCCACCATTAGAGATTTACTTCTCTCAATTTTTCTCCAACTTCTTTTGAAATGCAAACACTTTCAGTTCTGTAAGATTTTAGCGCTGTGTTTGATCTGTGGGCATAGAGCCAGTGTAGTAAAGGGAGAAGGAGAAATTCCCAAAAGGAAAATGAATCTCAGCAGAGGCCATATTCTGCAGATTTTCCAGACACTGGCAGATAGACAAGCACCTTTCCATTCAGGATGAAGCGGGCCGGACTTCCTCAGTCTGGGACAACACAACTCTGGTTTATTCCATCCAAGCAAAAGTCAGATGCATCCATTTCCTGGCAGAGGAATTCAGAAGGTCATCATCCAGGCACGCAGCCCCATGCCATGCACAAACTTTCTGTATGTTGGAATTGTGCCAGACATGAGAGATACATATAAAATATGGATAAAAATATATTCCCGGGGGGGGTGGAGTCAAGATGGCGTACTAGGAGGATGCGGAATTCACGTCTCCTCACAACTAGGGCACCTACCAAGCACCGGTGGGGGACCACGGACACCTAAGGGGACGGGAGGAACCCCCAGCAGCTGGCTTGCAAGATCTTGCTTCCCAGGCCGGAGGTCAGGCCTGAGCTCCAAGTCCAAACCTCTGGACTAACAGAGAACCTCAGACCCCAAGGAATATTAATCAGAATGAGGCCTCCCAGAGGTCCTCATCTCAGCACCAGACGTGGCTCTATCCAACTGCCTGCAAACTCCAGTTCTGAACGTCTCAGGCCAAACAACCAGTAAGGCAGGAATACAGCAACATGCATCAAAAATAGAAGAAATGACAAAAAAATATGTTACAGACGAAAAAGCAAGGTAAAAACCTATAAGACCAAATAAATGAAGACGAAATAGGCAACCTACCTGAAAAAGGATTCAGAGTAATGATAGTAAAGGTGATCCAAAATCTCAGAAACAGAATGGTAAAAATACAAGGAGCATTTAACAAGGATCTAGAAGAACTGAACAGCAAACAAACAGTGATGAACAACACAATTACTGAAATTAAAAATACTCCAGAAGGAATCGATAGCAGAATAACTGAGGCAGAAGAATGGATAAGTGAGCCAGAAGATAAAATGGTGGAAATAACTGCCAGGGAGCGGAAGAAAGAAAAAAGAATGAAACGAATTGAGGACAGTCTCAGAGACCTCTGGGACAACATTAAACACATCAACATTCGAATTATAGGTGTCCCAGAAGAAGAAGAGAAAAAGAAAGGGACTGAGAAAATATTTGAAGAGATTATAGTCGAAAACTTCCCTAACATGGGAAGGGAAATAGTCAATCAAGTCCAGGAAGCACAGAGAGTACCAGGCAGGGTAAACCCAAAGAGAAACATTCCAAGACACATATTAATCAAACTATCAAAAATTAAATACAAAGAAAAAATATTAAAAGCAGCAAGGGAAAAACAACAAATAACATACAAGGGAATCTCCCCATAAGGTAAACAGCTGATTTTTCAGCAGAAACTCTGCAAGCCAGAAGGGAGTGGCAGGACATATTTAAAGTGATGAAAGGGAAAAACCTACAACCAAGATTACTCTACCCAGCAAGGATCTCCTTCAGATTTGATGGAGAAATTAAAACCTTTACAGACAAGCAAGAGAATTCAAGCACCGCCAACCAGCTTTACAACAAATGCTAAAGGAACTTCTCTAGGCAGGAAACACAAGAGAAGGAAAAGACCTACAGAAAACAAACTCAAAACAATTAAGAAAATGGTAATAGGAACATGCATATTGATAATTACCTTACATGTAAATGGAATAAATGCTCCAACCAAAAGACATAGACTGGCTGAATGGATACAAAAACAAGACCCATACATATGCTGTCTACAGGGGACCCACTTTAGACCTAGGGACACATACAGACAGCAAGTGAGGGGATGGAAAAAGATGTTCCATGCAAATGGAAATCAAAAGAAAGCTGGAGTAGCAATTCTCATATCAGATAAAATAGACTTTACAATAAAGACTATTACAAGAGACAAAGAAGGACACTACATAATGATCAAGGGATCAATCCGAGAAGAAGATATAACAATTGTAAATACTTATGCACCCAACACAGGAGCACCTCAACATAAGGCAAATGCTAACAGCCATAAAAGGGGAAATGGACAGTAACACAATCATAGTAGGGGACTTTAATGCCCCACTTTCACCAACAGACAGATCATCCAAAATGAAAATAAATAAGGAAGCACAAGCTTTAAATGACACATTAAACAAGATGGACTTAATTGATATTTATAGGACATTCCATCCAAAAACAACATAATACACTTTCTTCTCAAGTGCTTATGGAACATTCTCCAGGATAGACCATATCTCGGGTCACAAATCAAACCTTGGCAATTTAAGAAAATTGAAATCATATCAGGTATCTTTTTGGACCACAACACTATGAGACTAGATATCAATTATAGGAAAAAAACTGTAAAAAATACAAACACATGGAGGCTAAACAATACACTACTAAATAACCAAGAGATCACTGAAGAAATCAAAGAGGAAATAAAAAAATACCTAGAAACAAATGACAGTGAAAACACGACCACCCAAAACCTATGGGATGCAGCAAAAGTAGTTCTAAGAGGGAAGTTTATAGCAATACAGTCCTATCTCAAGAAACAAGAAAAATCTCAAGCAAACAAGCTAACCTTACACCTAAAGCAGTTAGAGAAAGAAGAACAAAAAACCCCCAAAGTTAGCAGAAGGAAAGAAATCATAAAGATCAGATCAGAAATAAATGAAAAAGAAATGAAGGAACCAATAGCAAAGATCAATAAAACTAAAAGCTGGTTCTTTGAGAAGATAAACAAGATTGATAAACCATTAGCCAGACTCATCAAGCAAAGAAGGGAGAAGACTCAAATCAATAGAATTAGAAATGAAAAAGGAGAAGTAACAACTGACCCTGCAGAAATACAAAGGATCATGAGAGATCACTACAAGCAACTCTATGCCAATAAAATGGACAACCTGGAAGAAATGGACAAATTCTTAGAAAAACACAACCTTCCAAGACTGAACCAGGAAGAAATAGAAACCAGGCGAATTCTATAAAACATTTAGAGAAGAGCTAACACCTATCCTTCTCAAACTCTTCCAAAATATAGCAGAGGAAGGAGCACTCCCAAACTCATTCTACGAGGCCACCGTCACCCTGATACCAAAACCACACAAAGATTCACAAAAAAAGAAAACAACAGGCCAATATCTCTGATGAACATACATGCAAAAATCCTCGACAAAATATTAGCAAACAGAATCCAACAGCACATTAAAAGGATCATACACCATGATCAAGTGGGGTTTATTCCAGGAATGCAAGGATTCTTCAATATATGCAAATCAATGTGATACACCATATTAAAAAACTGAAGAATAAAAACCATATGATAATCTCAATAGATGCAGAAAAAGCTTTTGACAAAATTCAACACTGATTCATGAGAAAAACTCTCTAGAAGGTGGGCATAGAGGGAAACTACCTCAACATAATAAAGGCCATATATGACAAACCCACAGCCAACATCATTCTCAATGGTGAAAAACTGAAACCATTTCCTCTAAGATCAGGAACAAGACAAGGATGCCCACTCTCACCACCATTATTAAAAATAGTTTTGGAAGTTGTAGCCACGGCAATCAGAGAAGAAAAAGAAATACAAGGAATGCAAATTGGAAAAGAAGAAGTAAAACTGTCACTGTTTGCAGATGACATGATACTATACATAGAGAAGCCTAAAGATGCTACCAGAAAACCACTAGAGATAATCAATGAATTTGGTAAAGTAGCAGGATACAAAGTTAATGCACAGAAATCTCTTGTATTCCTCTACATTAACGATGAAAAATATGAAAAAGAAATTAAGGAAACACTCCCATTTACCGTTGCAACAAAAAGCATAAAATACCTAGGAATAATCCTACCTAAAGAGACAAAAGACCTGTGTGCAGAAAACTATAAGACAATGATGAAAGAAATTAAAGATGATACAAACAGATGGAGACATATACCATGTTCTTGGATTGGAAAAATCAACATTGTGAAAATGACTCTACTACCCATAGCAATCTACAGATTCAATGCAATCCCTGTCAAACTACCAATGGCATTCTTCACAGAACTAGAACAAAAAAATTTCACAATTTGTATGGGAACACAAAAGACCCCGAGTAGCCAAAGCAATCTTGAGAAAGAAAAATGGAGCTGGAGGAATCAGGCTCCCTGACTTCAGACTATACTACAAAGCTACAGTAATCAAGACAGCATGGTACTGGCACAAAAACAGAAATATAGATCAACGGAACAGGATAGAAAGCCCAGAGATAAACCCACACACATATGGTCACCTTATCTTTGATAAAGGAGGCAGGAATGTACAGTGGAGAAAAGACAGCCTCTTCAATAAGTGGTGCTGGGAAAACTGGACAGCTACATGTAAAAGAATGAAATTAGAACACTCCCTAACACCATACACAAAAATAAACTCAAAATGGATTAAAGACCTAAATGTAAGGCCAGACACTATCAAACTCTTAGAGGAAAACATAGGCAGAACACTCTATGACATAAATCACAGCAAGATCCTTTTTGACCCACCTCCTAGAGAAATGGAAATAAAAACAAAAATAAACAAATGGGACCTAATGAAACTTCAAAGCTTTTGCACAGCAAAGGAAACCATAAACAAGAAGAAAAAACAACCCTCATAATGGAAGAAAATATTTGCAAACGAAGCAACTGACAAAGGATTAATCTCCAAAATATACGAGCAGCTCATGCAGCTCAATATCAAAAAAACAAACAACCCAATCCAAAAATGGGCAGAATACCTAAACAGACATTTCTCCAAAGAAGATACACAGGTTGACAACAAACACATGAATGGAGGCTCAACATCACTAATCATTAGAGAAATGCAAATCAAAACCACAATGAGGTATCACCTCACATGGGTCAGAATGCCCATAATCAAAAAATCTAGAAACAGTAAATGCTGGAGAGGGTGTGGAGAAAAGGGAACACTCTTGCACTGTTGGTGGGAATGTAAATTGATAGAGCCACTATGGAGAACAGTATGGAGGTTCCTTAAAAACCAAAAATAGAACTACCATACAACCCATCAATCCCACTGCTGGGCATATACCCTGAGAAAACCATAATTCAAAAAGAGTCATGTACCACAATGTTCATTGCAGCACTCTTTACAATAGCCAGGACATGGAAGCAACCTAAGTGTCCATCGACAGATGAATGGATAAAGAAGATGTGGCACACATATACAATGGAATATTACTCAGCCATAAAAAGAAATGAAACTGAGTTATTTGTAGTGAGGTGGATGGACCTAGAGTCTGTCATACAGAGTGAAGTAAGTCAGAAAGAGAAAAACAAATACCGTATGCTAACACATACATATGGAATTAAAAAAAAAAAAAAGGTTCTGAAGAACCTAGGGGCAGGACAGGAATAAAGACGCAGATGTAGAGAATGGACTTGAGGACACAGGGAGGGGGAAGGGTAAGCTGGGACAAAGTGAGAGAGTGGGATTGACATATATACACTGCCAAATGTAAAATAGCTAGCTAGTGGGAAGCAGCCGTATAGCACAGGGAGATCAGCTCGGTGCTTTGCCAGCACCTAGAGGGTTGGGATAAGGAGGCTGGGAGTGAGACACCAGAGGGAGGGAATATGGGGATATACGTAAGCATATAGTTGATTCACTTTGTTATACTGCAGAAACTAACACAACATTGTAAAGCAATTATACTCGAGTAAAGATGTTAAAATATATATATATTCCCATTTTCTGGACTTCTTGATCTAATTGTTGAGCAAGTAATAATGTGTGATAATTACTTTGTATAGGTAAATGCTGTAATAAAAGTGCAGGTGTGTGTGTGTGTAATCTTAATACCAGATTGTGAGTATTGGTGATAGAAAGGTTTACTTTGGTTTCTTACATAAATTAATGATTTTCACAATGTCTTCCATCATCGGTATCTCGTAAAAGTATACTATTCTGATGAATTTGTGGGGGGGCAATTTCATCTAGTCTGCTGCTTCAGTGACTGTCACTAGATGGATTTATCTTGGATCTGTATCTCCAGTCTAGTTCTTGGTCTGGGGCGCTTTACTCCTATGTATCCAGTTACCTCCTAGGTGTTTCCTCTTGGAAGCTCAATAAGAATTTAAACTCACATGGTTGTAATTGAATCCATCACCTCTGTCCCCATCCCAGCCTCACCTCCCGCCTCCTCCAGGGTTGTTCTGGCTACAGTAAGTGGCAACCCATTCGAGCCAATGCCAGGGCTAGTTCTTTTTTTTCTTAAATTAATTAATTAATTAATTTGATTGCACCAGGTCTTAGTTGTGGCCGGTGGGCTCCTTAGTTGCAGCTCCCGGGCTCCTTAGTTGCGGCATGCATGTGAGATCTAGTTCCCTGACCAGGGATTGAACCCAGGCCCCCTGCATGGGGAGTGCGGAATCTTATCCACTGAGCTGCCAGGGAAGCCCCAAGGCTAGTTTTTGACTCTTCCTTTCCTTCAAGCACTTCTTTCAAAGACCCTCCACGTGTGCAGCTTCTGCTTCCTGCCGACTTCTTTTGTCCCTTCATCTCCTCCAAGCTCTCCTCGAGTGCTAGAGCGGCCCACCTTGGCCTTTCACAGAGCTTTATACACAGACTCCTAACCCATTTCCCACGTCCAGGCTTCGTCCTTCCCAAACATTGCTGATACCATAGCCAGGGTAATACGGATCTGATAACCTCACTTCTCTACTTACGGTCTCCTGAAGTCCACACTGTCCTTGTGATAAAGTCCAGAGTCTTTCATAACCGTCTGGTTTCTTCACTGCTTCCTTTTCCAGACTCATCTCTTGCTCGTGTCCTGGCCCACAGATGATCTCTGAGTCACCTGAATGACTTCCTATTCCTCAAATGCATCATCTGTTTCCAACCCTCAGTCCTTCGCATGGCCTAGTCTTCCTGTCCGGAACGGTCATCTCTGCCCTGATTCACCCACACATACGTACAGAGCACCTAGACTTGTGCCAGGTCCTGGACTGAGGGCTGGGACACAAGAAAGACTTGGTTTCTCCCCTTGGAGGGTTTGAAACTACAGTAAGTCCCCTACATACAGACAAGTTCTGTTCCGAGGGTGCATTCATAAGTCCAATTTGTTTGTAAGTCCAACAAAGTTAGCTTAGGTGCCCAACTAACACAATCGGCTATATAGTGCTGCGCTGTAATAGGTTTATAATACTTTTCACACAGATGATACATAAAAAAACAAACACAGAAAATAAAACATTTTTAAACTCACAGTACAGTACCTTGAAAAGCCAGTAGTCCAGTCCAGCAGCTGGCACACAGGGGCTGGCATCGAGTGGACAGGCAAGGAGAGTTACTGACTGGAGGAGGGAGAGCAGGTGGGAGATGGCAGAGCTGAAGGATCGTCAGCAATAGGAGATGGAGGGCAAGCTGCCATTTCACTCACGCCTGAGGATGATGGAATGGAATGCACGATCGCATCTTTGAAAGCTCGCAACTTGAAGGTTTGTATGTAGGGGACTTCCTGTGCTTGAGGAGGCCAGTTATGATGTGAATATGTAAATGTCAACTGTGACAAGTAAGGGAAGGGAGAGGGACGACAGGAGTGTGAGAAGGGCCTGATCTAGATTGGGGGTGTGGTCAGGGAGGGCTTCCTGGAAGGGGAACCTTTTCCTCTTGGGGAGTTTCTCCAGCCATTTCCTCCAGGAAGCTTCTCCTGTTTCCCAGCTGTGGGTTTCTTGGCCACCTTAGGGCTCACGTAGCACTGCCCACTTCCCTGTTAGATTGTTTTGTTATTTTGCTGCCATCACCCCTCCATCTCTAGACTGTCAGCTCCACGAGGGCAGGGTCAGAGCCTGTCTTCTGCATCTCTGATTTCAGGCACCCAAGTAGTTCATGAATATCTCTTGATGGTTTGGGGTAAAGTTGGAAGCTCTTTCCAGTCATATGAGAGACACTGTAGTATGTGACCCGTGTTCTCTGCCAAAATTCTCCATGGGCTGAAAACTCTGGTGAGTCCCGGCTGCCCCTCCCTTGACGGACCCCCTGCCTCACCTCAGGCTGGTACTAAAATCACACCAAGGAGCCGTTTCTTTTGGATTGGAAGATCTCTAGGTGAAAGGCCTCTGTGGCAGGGGTCATTACCAAACAGTGACTGTGCAAATATTATTATCCGTATTTTCAGATATGGACACTGACGCTGAAACAGTCTGTGACTTGCCCCAGGCCCGTATCCCAGGATTAGCCTTGGTCCATCTTTGGTTATGTCCACGGCCCACTGAAGATGATAACAAAGTCTTTATTCTTTTTGCTTTACAGCATACAAATTGTGTTGCTTCTCAGATAAGAGAGTTAACAACCTCTTCCTTTAGACTAACCTCGACATCTTTTTCTGTATTTTCAAGTCATCTGAGGAGTGAGGCTGTAAAGTATATCCGAGAGGTGTTGAAGGAAGATCTCGTGTAACGTCACTCCAGTGGAATGTGAGATGCTGGGTCCTTGCTACCCTCATACTCTGCTTAACCCTTGTGACTTAACGTGACTTAACTCACTGTTCACCGGTATATACAGAAGCTTGGTTACACTGCAAGCTTACTTATATTCCCTACTGCCAAGATTGTATTTGGAGCATCTTGTGTGAACACACAGTATCTGCTTTTTTTTAAAACATCTTTATTAGAGTATAATTGCTTTACAATGGTGTGTTAGTTTCTGCTTTATAACAAAGTGAATCAGCTATACGTAAACATATATCCCCATATCCCCTCCCTCTTGCGTCTGCCCCCCACCCTCCCTATCACACCCCTCTAGATGGTCACAAAGCACCGAGCTGATCTCCCTGGGCTATGTGGCTGCTTCCCACTAGCTAGCTATCTTACGTTTGGTAGTGTATATATGTCCATGCCTCTCTCTCACTTCGTCCCAGCTTACCCTTCCCCCGCCCCATGTCCTCAAGTCCATTCTCTACGTCTGTGTCTTTATTCCTGTCGTGCCCCTAGGTTCTTCAGAACCTTTTTTTTTTTAGACTCCATATATATGTGTTAGCATACGGTGTTTGTTTTTTGCTTTCTGACTTACTTCACTCTGTATGACAGACTCTAGGTCCATCCACCTCACTACAAATAACTCAATTTCATTTCTTTTTATGGCTGAGTAATATTCCATTGTATATATGTGCCACATCTTCTTTATCCATTCATCTGTCGATGGACACTTAGGTTGCTTCCATGCCCTGGCTCTTGTAAATATACTCTTTTTGAATTATGGTTTTCTCAGGGTATATGCCCAGCAGTGGGATTGATGGGTGGTAGGTTAGTTCTATTTTTAGTTTTTTAGGGAACCTCCATACTGTTCTCCATAATGGCTTTATCAATTTACATTCCCACCAACAGTGCAAGAGGGTTCCCTTTTCTCCACACTCTCTCCAGCATTTATTGTTTGTAGATTTTTGGTGATGGTCAGTCTGACTGGTGTGAGGTGATACCTCATTGTAGCTTTGATTTGCATTTCTCTAATGATTAATGCTGTTGAGCCTGTATTCATGTGTTTGTTGTCAATCTGTGTATCTTCTTTGGAGGAATGTCTATTTAGATCTTCTGCCCATTTTTGGATTGGGTTGTTTGTTTTTTCATATTGAGCTGCATGAGCTGTTTGTATATTTTGGAGATTAATCCTTTGTCAGTTGCTTCGTTTGCAGATGTTTTCTCCCATTCAGAGGGTTGTCTTTTCTTCTCGTTTATGGTTTCCTTTGCTGTGCAAAAGCTTTGACGTTTCATTAGGTCCCATTTGTTTATTTTTGTTTTTATTTCCATTTCTCTAGGAGGTGGGTCAAAAAGGATCTTGCTGTGATTTATGTTATAGAGTGTTCTGCCTATGTTTTCCTCTAAGAGTTTTATAGTGTCTGACCCTACATTTAGGTCATTAATCCATTTTGAGTTTATTTTTGTGTATGGTGTTAGGGAGTGTTCTAATTTCATTCTTTTACATGTAACTGTCCAGTTTTTCCAGCACCACTTATTGAAGAGGCTTTCTTTTCTCCATTGTATACTCTTGCCTCCTTTATCAAAGATAAGGTCACCATATGTGTGTGGGTTTATCTGTGGGCTTCCTATCCTGTTCCATTGATCTATATTTCTGTTTTTGTGCCAGTACCATACTGTCTTGATTACAGTATTTGCTTTGATACCTGATAGGACACAGGTAGCAGAGTCACTGCTTCTTACCTTGAGCTCTGCTATTTTTTTAAACTATTTTTTCTTTTATTAAAGATATTTTCATTAATTAATTAATTTAGTTTTCAATTTATTATTTTTTTTTGGCTGCGATGGGTCTTTGTTGCCGCGTGCGGGCTTTCTCTAGTTGCGGCGAGTGGGGGCTTGCGGTGTGCAGCTTCTCATTGAGGTGGCTTCTCTCTTTTGCGAAGCACGGGCTCCAGGCATGTGGGCTTCAGTAGTTGTCGCATGCGGGCTCAGTAGTTGTGGCTCGTGGGCTCTAGAGTGCAGGCTCAGTAGTTGTGGCTCGTGGGCTCTAGAGTGCAGGCTCAGTAGTTGTGGCACATGGGCTTAGTTGTTCCGCAGCATGTGGGATCCTCCCGGACCAGGGCTCGAACCTGTGTTCCCTGTACTGGCAGGTGGATTCCCAACCACTGAGCCACCAGGGAAGTCCCTTGAGCTCTGCTCTTAATCAGAGGTTTTTCTTGCTTATGTTCAAGGCCCTCTGAAGATGATAACTCGTCCTATAATTTGCCTTGTCTGACGATTAACTCAGAATCCTGCAGATGTATGTGTGTGTTGCTAGATCCTCGACCTGCCACTGTCAGGAATTTTAGGGTGCTGACGATGTGCGTTTCCACACAAGTACTGCTTGTGGGGAGAGGAGGGAAAGGCAATTCACTTTTCTTTCTGTGGGTTTGTGCCCCTGGTTAAGCCTCTTCATCCCCTGATGAGGGTAGGGCGACCACCCCTGGTTCCCTCCTCCCCGTAGCTTCTGAGGCAGGAGGGAACCAGGGAGACCTTGAAGGCGGGCATGTGACTTTACTGGGTATTTTGCATAAATCTAATTTCCTGGGAAAACACAACCGTTCTGAAGTCTCTGAGGTCAAGAGTGGCCAGGCAGGAAGCAACATGTACGTAGTGTTGATTCTCTGGTCAAGGGCAATTACAGAGGCTTTCTTTGGACCCCAGGAGTCATCCTCTCTGCCTCCCAACTTAATGAAGTGCAAGTAAAATGCAGCTAAATGATGGGAAGATGCCAGGACATGACACGCCCATTGATCATAAACACAGCTGTCCTGCCCTCCAGGGTCACCTTTAGCCCCATGGGGCGGGTGACTGGCAAGGACCGTGTACAGTGAGTGTGGGCTGATTTCACGTGTGTCACGATGTTGAGAAGGAGGACAGGGGCAAGCAGATGAACATGATGGACGAGAACAGAAGAGGAGCTGAGAGGAGAAGGGATTTCTGATGAGAGAGTTTGCTGGTACCTTGAGAACTGACCTGAACTCTTCATTGGGGGACAGATAATGTGAGCTGAGGCTATGGGAAACCCTCTCATATGATGTCTGCAGCTGGTCGTTCATGGAGCCTACATCTTCTAATTAACCTTTCCCCTGGGTGAAGGCACTGAACTTCCTTGAGACCCATAGAAATGAAGCCATCTTCTCTGGCAGAGGTAACACTTTGACCTATCATCGTTCAGCAGTGCTTCCCTATACTTGCTTATTAAGCCAGTCCATCTTGGGATCCATAGAAAAGAGAAAAAAAATCATCACCTGATCTCAAGGCCAAGGCAGCACCCAGTGACAGAAGGTCTGTTCTGCCCAAGATCTTGCATTAAGGAGATTTCAGGGAGCTTATGATCTATAGGAGGCAGAAGACAAAAACCAAATATTTCCAAGTATAAAGAGGAAGCTTCAGGGCTTCCCTGGTGGCGCAGTGGTTGAGAGTCTGCCTGCCGATGCAGGGGACACGGGTTCATGCCCCGGTCCGGGACGATCCCACATGCCGCGGAGCGGCTGGTCCCGTGAGCCGTGGCCGCTGAGCCTGTGCCTCCGGAGCCTGCGGAGAGGCCACAATGGTGAGAGGCCCGCGTACCGCAAAGAAAAACAAAAACAAAAAAAAAAAAGAGGAAGCTTCAAAGGAGGGGAAATGAGCACCGTCTCACTGTCCACTGATTCCCTGTTTCATTCATGCAAAAATTCTTCCTGTCTGTCCAGGTGAATTCAAGTCACCTTTGACTTTCCCTTTCTCCAGGTTCCTCGGGTGAAAAAAAAAATCATTGAAGTATATTTCAAAGCATACAGTGAAATGCTTAGATATTAAGTGTAGAGCTCAGTGAGTTTTGATAAATGTTTACATTGTGTAACTCTCACCCAAATAAAAATATACAACCGATGTCCCCTGAGTGTTCCCTCCTGCCCTTTTCTAGGCAATAACTCCCATTGCCTGTTCTTGAACTTCATATAAGTGGAATCATACATTGCGTCCTCTTATGTCCAACTTCTTTTGCTTCACATACTATTTTTTGAGATCGTTCCTCACATGGGTAGTACATTCCTTTTTATTGTTGAGTTGTGTTTCATGGTGTGGAGATATCAAAATTGGGTTGTCCATTTTCCTATTGATGGGCTTATGGAAAAGTTCCAGTTTTTTTCTTTTGTGAGCAAAGTTATGTATATTCTTATATGGGTCTTTCTGGGGATATATGTTTTCATTTCTCTTGGGTAAATATCTAAGAGTGAAATGGTTTTCACATTAGCAAATATTTCTACACAGTTTTCCAAAGTGGACGCACCATTTTGCCTTCCGCCATCAATGCATGAGAATTCGAAAGACCCTGTCACCTCCCAGCATTTGGTATTGTCAGCCTTTTATTTGGAATCATTTCAGTGATGTGTAGTGAAGTCTTATTGTGGTTCCTCATGTAAAATTAACCATCAAGACCCAGTGAATCCTTTCTTGACATTGCTCTGAGATGCATCTTTTCATTTAATTTTTTTCTTTTTTTAATAGTCATAGCCCAGTCTTGATCAGCTGTCATCTGAACTAAACAGTGATCTCTTCACTTGCCTCCCTCACTTCCTGGACCAGGCTGCCAGAGTTGCTCTGGTGGCTTCCTGATCGCTTCGGTCCTTTACTCCCAAAGACCTTGAATGACTAACACCAATATCAGAAGTTTTTGAACTTTTAATTGCAGCAGAAAACTCTTTCTTTAGAGCAGAGCTAGTCTTTTGAAGGGAGATGGGAACCTGTTTACGCATCCTTCCCATCTATCCCTCCCTGTACCGTTGCAGCACCTGAGGTTCCTTTGTGACTTGTGCTCTTTGGAGTGTACGTTGGAAATTGCCGACTGCCCCTCCCTGACCTGGTGCCTGTCCACACCTAGAGCCCCACAGCTCCCTTAGGTCCCCTTCCAGCCATATCTTAGTGCCTATAGCCTTCTGGATGCCAAAATACCGTTCCAAGCCTTAACACCTCTGCCTGTGCTGTTTCCTGTCCTTGGAAAGTGCTTCTTGCCCATTCCCCAGGGTCTGCCTGGGGAATATGACATCCTCTGAGCCAAGATGCTCCAGTATCTGTCCTTCATGATGTCTTCAGGGTTGAGGTCTCCTGCTCTGTGTACCACCTTCCCTTTCTGCACACCCTGCGGGGCTGCGGTCCTCTTAATCACCCTCGTTTCCCCAGTTCCCCGCAGTCTGATGTTCAATGTCCTTTACATTATGGGCTCAACCTACTCTTCTTACATGATCTTCATTGATTTCCATGCTTTAACCTTGCACTCCTGCCAGAGTGGTACACATTCTGTACCGTACAAGCATCTCCGTCCATGCCTTTGCCCATAATGTCCTGCCTCACCTGGAGTGCCCTCTTCCCTTTGCCTCCTTTTTCCAGTCCTTCCTGCCTTATGCTGGCTCCTGAATTCTGCTTCCTCCATACAGCATGCCAGGACACCTAGAGGAAAGGTGTCCAGAAAGACCTCTTTCTCCTCCAAATTATCCTTAGTATTTCTAAATTCCTTTGTCACTCATCTTATCCTTCCTAAAGGCTCACTGTCTATTTAGAGAGTTGAGAAAAATGCAGAGGAAGAGATAGTAGCAGCATGATGTAGAATTCATTATATCCCCTCCCTGGACCACATAGTCCATGTGGTCTATGACTTATTAGGGCTCATTCCCTATTCAGAGCCTGGGGGTCTTGTGCAGGGGATAAGTAGGTGGAACCTCTCCTTAAAAAGTAATGCTCAGGGGCTTCCCTGGTGGCACAGTGGTTGAGAGTCCGCCTGCTGATGCAGGGGACAAGGGTTCGTGCCCCGGTCCGGGAAGATCCCACATGCTGCAGAGCAGCTGGGCCCGTGAGCCATGGCCGCTGAGCCTGTGCGTCCGGAGGCTGTGCTCCACAACGGGAGAGGCCACAGCAGTGAGAGGCCCACGTACCACAAAACAAAACAAAACAGTAATGCTCAGAATCATGATAGCACCAAATGATGGAAGGATAGACCTCTCCATGTAAGTGGTGGGTCGACCTGAAAGACACGGGTCAATTCTGTTTGGAAAAATGCTCCAGCCTCCATGAGAATTGGTTCTGATTGCATCAGTGCTTTTGGCTGTGTGGTGGAGAGCTGTGGTACTCCACGCCTGTGGATTTGCTGGGACAGACAGTTTTCATCTCTGCTGAAGATGTCTCTGGCCCCCTGCTTCACGTCATCCGAGTCTAGCAACTGAGAGCTTGAGGAGTTTTGAGTCATTTGGCACTGGGGCCATCAAAGCAACCAGCAGAAAAGCCTCTGATGGGCTCTAGTGGGGCCCAGTGGGATTCAGAACATCCTGGCTCTGCTGGGTAA
Source organism: Lipotes vexillifer (assembly GCF_000442215.2). NCBI lineage: Eukaryota > Metazoa > Chordata > Mammalia > Artiodactyla > Lipotidae > Lipotes > Lipotes vexillifer. Next base: position 2,436,367 of record NW_006782864.1, read on the forward strand.
AACACCACAGCTTGTTAGAAGAATGGTGCAGGCGTGAACGGCTTTGGTCTGGGCCAACCATTGTTTACAAAGAGCCAGTTACGTGGGCAGCTGGCCAGTTTTTGAAGTCTAGTGTCATTTGCAATGAACACAAACAGCAGGGGACGGAGGAAAAGCGTGAATGCCACTGTGTTCAAATTAGCTGTGGGAGTTTTGGGTGATGTTGGTGTACAGTATTCATCTGGTATAAACTTCATCTCAAAAACGTCCTACCTGTCCTTGGATTTTGATCTTCCATTAAACCGACTTTATGTTTTTTTTCCCCCAACAATCAGCCCCTTTGGAGCATCCCACAGTCTTCCCTTCCTTCTTTTCCTCACCCAGATGTAGACATTGGCCACCACTGGTATCCGGCCAGGGTCTGTTGTCTTTCTCCTCTGCACCGTGTAACTTGCAGAAGCCATTTTCACACATCCTGCTGCCATCTTTCCTCCCTGCCTGGGATGGTTCCAACACCACCGGCAGTCTTTGGGCCAAGGCCGTGATCTTCAGAATCCACATTAGCTGGATTGCTGGGCGTGAGGTTGGGGAGAAATCCAGAATCTGAAGCAACTCTGCCAAAGGCCTGACCTTCTGGAATCCCTCCCTACCTAATCCTCCTGACTCCAGCAGGTTCACAGTCAGCATTGCCTTAGCACTTTGAATTCTCATTTGAAAATGAAATCACTTCGAAATCTCTGTTTTGTTATCAGTGTTATCACTGTCATTCCTTTATATTGTTTGGGGTTCTTTTTTTTTTTTTTTTTTTGGCGGTCCGCGGGCCTCTCACTGTTGTGGCCTCTCTCGTTGCGGAGCAGGCCCAGAGGCCATGGCTCACGGGCCCAGCCGCCCGCGGCATATGGGATCCTCCCGGACCGGGGCACGAACCCGTGTCCCCTGCATCGGCAGGCGGACTCTCAACCACTGCGCCAGCCACCAGGGAAGCCCTGGGGTTCTTTTATTGATGCATTGTTTGTATAACCATATTTTGAACTCCTAGGGAAGGGACTTTGCCTTACTCCTTTTGTGCTGTCCTAGCCTCAGTCTCCACACGAATTTAGAGCTGGGTCCACACGCAGTAGGTGCATTTTATTTTATTTTATTTTTTTTGGCTCTGTTGGGTCTCGTTGCCTTGCGCGGGCTTTCTCTAGTTGCAGCGAGAGGGGGCTACTCTTCGTTGCAGTGCGTGGGCTTCTCATCATGGTGGCTTCTCTTGTTGTGGGAGCTCGGGCTCCAGGCGTGCGGGCAGTAGTTGTGGCACACAGGCTCAGTAGTTGTGGCTCGCGGGCTCTAGGGCGCAGGCTCAGTAGTTGTGGTGCACGGGCTTAGTTGCTCCGCAGCATGTGGGATCGTCCTGGACCAGGGCTTGAACCCGTGTCCCCTGCATTGGCAGGGGGATTCTTAAGCACTGCAACACCAGGGAAGCCCCGTGGGTGCTTTTTAAATGTTTGCATTTGGGGGGATCTTACTGGTAGATCATTTAGAACTGTGGTTCACAAAATGTGGTCCGAAGACCACTGGGGTTTCCTGAGACCCTTTGCAGGATGTCTGTGAGGTTGACATTATTTTCATCATCCAATTGAGGAGTTCTTTGCATTTTCCACTTGTTGAAATTTGTGGAAACACATGTGGAAAGTGTTGGACCAATGAGGCAAAAGCAAAGTGGTAAAACTGTAGGCACCTTAGTCCAAGTCAAGGCGATGGCACTGCACTGTGCTAGAAGTCAGTGTAGCAGCCACACGCTTGTGGCAGTAAAACAAAACCCCAAACTGTCAGTTGTACTTAAGAATGTCCTAACTGAAGTTTTAGAAATTAATAATTGTATTAATTATCAACCTCTGAGTACATATCTTTTAAATATCCTGTGTGATGAAGTGGGAATGATACACAAAGGACTTCTGTTCTATACCATGGTACAAAGCTTGTCTTGAGGAAAAGTACTTGTGCAGTTGTTTGAGTTGTGCACTGACCTAGTGCTTTTTTCATGGAATACTATTTTTACTTGAAAAAAGGGTTGGTAGATAAACTACTCTTTGAAAATATGGTTATTAGATTTAAATATTTTGGGGGACATTTTCTTTAAAAGAGTGAAATAAGGCTGCCATCTCAAGGAAAGTATTTTTTGTCAGTGATAAATTATAAGCGCTCAAGTGAAAATTAGAATTTTGGAAAATTTGCCTCTATCATGATGAACTTGACAGCTTCCCAAACCTTAAAGACTTTCTGATAAGATGGTTGATATTAATGAATGTTCTTTTTTTTTTTTTTTTGATATTGTACAATGAAATTTGTCAAAATTTGAAAGATCTGCATAACTCAGTGAACTGTTTTCCACATGATCAATGCATGTTGTTATGAAATCACTGATGGGTGGAAGATCCATCCAAAATGTAAGATAGACCGACAGTTTATTATAACAAAGTACAAAAAGTTCACTGATAGCGGTTTCATATTTCACGTTGCAATTAACCTTTAAGAAGTTATCCCTCATCAAATTTTGATGTAATATCACAGAAAAAAATATCCATAATTATGTGATAAGGCTACTAAATCCTCCCCTTTCCAATGACATATCTGTGTGAACTGGATTTTCTTCGTGTATTTTAACTAAAACAGCACAGCACAACACATTGAATGCAGACACAGACACAAGAATCCAGCTCCCTTCTACTGAGCCCGACATAAAAGAGACTTACAGAAATGCAAAACAATGCCCCTCTTCACACTAATTTATTTTAAATCCAGTTTTTAGAAACAAATCTTGTATTTTAAATTAATTTTACATCTATAGAGAAATTCCGAACATAGTACAAAGAGTTTCCGCATTCCCTTCATTCGATTTTCGCTTACGTTGACATCTTGCATTACCATAGTGTATTTGTCAAAACAAAATATTTAACACTTAGAAATTATTATTAGCATTAACACAATTATTAGTGTTAGTACACAATTATTTATTTTTTTGGCCGTGCCACGGGGCATGCAGGATCTTAGTTCCTCGACCAGGGATCGAACCTATGCCCCCTGCAGTGGAAGCTCAGACCCCTAACCACTGGACCACCAGGGAAGTCCCAGGCCACAGCTCTTAACTAACCTATAGACTTTATTTGGATTTCACCAGGTTTTCCGTGAATGTTCTTTTTCTGTTCCAGGAGCCAATCTAGGATACCACGTGACATTTAGAATACAGTTAGTTTTATATAAATACGGAATGTATGTGAAAATGTAATGGTTTATGATTGTTATTTTTAAATGAGTTAATAAGTATTTTTTAAAACGTCTCACTTTAAATTTCTATCACATTCAATACTGATGGATTTGACCCATGTAAACAAAAGCCCCTTTAAATTCTCAACGGTTTTTAAGTGTGTAAAGGCGTTCTGAGAACAAAAAGTTTGAGAACTGCTGACCTAACATATTCTGTAAGAAAAGAAGGCTTCTGTTTGCAAACTTCTCACCTTGGAGGGTAGTTAGAAGGTTGAGGGTTTACATAATGTCTCTGGAGAATATGTCCATTCCTCCTCCCCACCATGAGATCTATAAATATACATACGTGTGCAAAACTAAATTCAGTGAGAAAGGAACTGGGTACTAGAGGCAGTACTAGATCAAGCCACTTAACTTAGCCCACAAATGTTTTTTGAGGACAGCCTATGCACCTCGCGACATCTAGCTATCCATAAGGCAGAGGAAGTCTCTGTCTAAAGAGCTTAAATTCTTCTGGGGGAAGTTAGACAATAAACCCGCAAACAGATTGCATCACTTTATGTACTGGTTCGAGCACAGACAACGGGGTGATCGGGTAGAGAGCCATGTCGGCAGGAGAGGGGTGGGTGCCTGCACACTTGGGGGCTTGGTTATATTTGGAAGAAAGCAGCCAGGCAGAGATCTGGTGGATGAAGCTTCCAAGTATGAGCTTGGTGCTTTCAAGAGGGTGGAGGGAAGGCAGTGAGCCTGGGGGAGATGTGGCTGGACAGACAGGCAGGGCCATGTTGGGTAGGGCTCCTGGGCTGGGTAGCGGGTTTGGATTTAATTCTCGTTGCCTGGGAAGCTTTGCTAGGCTTTAAGCAAGAAAGCGGCAGTGTCTGATTGACAGGTGAGATCATCCAAGCGCCTCGAAGGATGGACTGTCAGATAGCAAGATGGAGCCGGGAGAGCAGGGAGGGCATTTGCGGGAGCCCAGGTGAGAGATGATGCAAGCTTAGGCTCCAGGTGTCCTGTCCAAGACGGTAAGACACGGTCTGATTCAGGATCTGTTTTTGAGTGAGAAGCAGCATGTCTTGCTAATAGATTAGATGCGAATGGGAAGGAAGGAGCAATCACGGAGGGATCTTTGGCTTCTGTCCTGAGCAGCTGGGTGAGGGTTTGTATCATTTACTGAGCTGGGGAAGCCTTGAGGGCAGTGAACTCACAGATGGTGTTCAGTAGTTCTCTTTGGATTCGAGTTCGATTTGAGCCCTGTTGGATAGATAGCCAAGCATATAAAGTACAGTGTAATTGAGCAGATACTGATCAGGTGCCTACTCTGTGCAAGACACTGATCTGGGTATTCAAGGATTTCCTCATGAATGAACACACACACACACACACACACAAACACACAATCATGTGTGACCGTCTCTCTCATCACAGTGCTTTGGAAGCAGAAAAGATGGAGTGAGTAATGCCATCTGGGTGAGTTATCCTCTTGCGACCCCATTCTTGGGAATATATTGAGAATGGCTTAGGTACAGGAAAATCCAGTCAGAGTAGATGTGTGTTCTCTGGGGACAGGTGGCATGATTGGGGAAGCTTTTTGCAATTTGGGGGGACCCCAAGAGATATATTGTCTTTTATCTCTTTCTCCTGGGAAGCTCAGAGTGTTTCATCTTATTCCTCCTTCCCTTAACTGTGGGAGAGACGTGGGCGGAGGAATGTCATTACTTGTAAATATATTACAAGTCAGTAATGGAAATAGGAAAGTAGAAAAGAAGATGGCTCCTTGTGGCATGTCTGGCCACTGCTGCTTGGGTTAAAGACGAAGAAGACAGGGCAGTTGTGGGTTGAGAGCGGACTGTGGTCAGCCGTGGCCGGCGCGGCTTCGGGGGAGAGGCTGAGGGGCTTAGCTTCTTCCTCCCCGCCTTGTCTCCAGGTCTGCAGGCTGGGTTCTCTGGCTCTCTGTAGGCAGCTGTGCCGCCTGACCTGGTGACTGGTGATGCTGGCATTGGGTGGTACCCGCCGGCCCGCTAGCAGCTGGTCCTCATGCCGGACTCGCCATCTGCCAGGGGCAGAGAGCAGTGACCTGCAGGGGACCTCTGCACTCTCCTTGGTGCCGAGTCTGAAGTCCTCTGAACCTCTGAACAGATTCTTTGGGGCTGGCTGGAATGATGCAGGTGCTGACTTGGTTTTTATGATCAGGAATCACAGTGAAGGGACTTTTGAATTGAGGAAGGGAATGGATGAAGAATTATACAATCCTCCCCAAAGCTGTAATCTTTAAAAAACTTATTTATTTTCAAAACAAACAACTTTTTATTGAAGTGTAGTTGGTTTACAATGTTGTGTTCATTTCAGATGTACAGCAAGGCAATTCAGGTATACATATATATATCTCTCTATTCTTTTTCAGATTATTTTCCATTATAGGTTATTACAAGATATTGAATATAGTTCCCTGTGTTATACAGTAGGTCCTTGCTGTTTATCTATTTTATATATAGTAGTGTGTATCTGTTAATCCCAAACTCCTAATTTATCCCCCCCTTCCCCCCGACTCAAAGCTGTAATCTCATCGGTAGTAATAAAGGTAAGAGTCCGCTACCGTTTATTTAATCCCTTCTATGCACCAAGATTTTAGGTACTGTATGTTCTTTGCTCTCCATACAACCCTGATATGATGTGGTTATTATTATTCCTATTTATTGATGTGTAAACTGAGGCTCAGTGATTAAGTAATTCCCCGAAGTTCTGTAACTTTGCAAATGGCAAAGTCAGCTATTGCACCTTTTGAAAACATTTACAGTCTTTAAATTCTTTGAAATTATTAAAAATTCTTTTTTATTGAAATATAGTTGATTTACAATATCATATAATTTTTAGGTGCACTACCTAGTGATTCACAATTTTTAAAGATTATACTCCATTTATATTTATTATAAAATAGTGACTATATTCCCTGTGCTGTACAATATATCCTTGTAACTTATTTATTTTATACATTGTAGTTTGTATCTGTTAATCCACTGCCCTTACTTTGCCCCTCCCTCTTCCTTCTCCCCACTGGTAACCACTAGTTTGTTTTCTATATCTGTGAGTCTGTTTCTGTTTTATTATATTCACTAGTTTGTTTTACTTTTTAGATTCCACATATAAGTGATATCATACAGTATTTGTCTTTCTCTGACTTATTTCACTAAGCATAATACCCTCCAAATCCATCCATATTGCTGCAAATGGCATTATTTCATTCTTTTTGATGGCTGAGTAACATTCCATTGTATATGTGTACCACATCTTTTTTATCCATTCCTCTGTTGATGGACACTTAGCTTGTTTTCATGTCTTGGCTATTGTAAACTGTGTTGCTATGAACATTGGGGTTCATGTATCTTTTCGAATTAGTGTTTTTGTTTTCTTGGGATAGATACCCAGGAGTGGCATTTTGGGATCACCTTGATGTCCCCAAAGCCTGTGCTTTCCCTA
>NW_006782864.1:2443075-2461811 GCF_000442215.2 Lipotes vexillifer
CATGCTGCTGTCTGACGCATGTCTAACTCACCTCCCACTTTTCTCCAGAAAGTTCAGTTGCCTTAGATTCCTCCAAAGAACTGAAAATAATCGCTATCTTTTTGGGTGTTGGTGTTGGTGGTGGTTTTAGTGCAAACAGTTTGTTGCGTTTCTGGGGATACTCAGGTGTAATGCTCGGGTGACAGGATGGACACTGGCCCTGAATGCAGTCTGGGGTCACAGAATGTAAAGTGTGACGTCCACATAGAGGAGACACTTTTCCCCTTCAGCGCACCCTTCTTCCTCATGGCCAGGTGTTGCTTTGGGCCAAGTCATTTCCCTCAGAGTCACACCATGTGAAGCTCTTTCCCCTTGTTTCTATAGGCTTTTGGATTTCATTTCCCTCTGCTTGGGTTGACGTCTTCTCCCCAAGATGGCTGATGGCACTAGGAGGTAGGCAGAGGGGCACCTACATCCAGAGTCCAGCAGAAAAACCTCTTCTCATTTTCAAAATTACCCACTGCCAGGGACTTCCCTGGTGGTGCAGTGGTTAAGAATCCACCTGCCAATGCAGGGGACACGGGCTCGGCTCGATTGATCCCTGGTCCGGGAAGATCCCACATGCCACGGAGCAACTAAGCCCATGTGCCACAACTACTGAGGGTACGCTCTAGAGCCCGCGAGCCACAACTACTGAAACACGCGTGCCACAACTACTGAAGCCCGCGTGCTTAGAGCCCGTGCTCCGCAGCAAGAGAAGCCACTGCCATGAGAAGCCCGCGCACCGCAACGAAGAGTAACCCCCACTCGCCGCAACTAGAGAAAAGCCCACGTGCAGCAAGGAAGACCCAACGCAGCCAAAACAAAACAAAACAAAACAAAACAAGGAAAATTACCCACTGCCATAAGGTTGCCTGGTCCCTGTGGTTCTGAGGGAAAGTCTGGGGCTTACATTAGAGGCCGGATCACGTGTGCCTTTGAACTACATTTCCCATCATCCCTGGCGGGTTAGCGCTCTCTGGAGGCCAGGAATTGCTGACATTGGGTTTTCTCCTCAGAGCCCCGCAGGCACCGGGCTTGACTTCAGCCGATACAGCCTGCGCTTGGCGGATGGACTTAGGCTGTCCCATGAGAGGTGACTCGAGGGGAAACTCCCAGGACAGAAGTCACTTCTGCAGGGGCCTTCATTCGCCTCACAACCCAGTTGCATAGACGTGTACATTATTAGGGGAAAAGGTCCTTTCTCTTGCAATTGCCACAGCTGTGGAACAACTTGGGAAAGGAATTGGTGACAGGGGAGGCCAGCTGGCTGCCTGGGGCCTCCAGCACCTTCTAGAGCCTTGTGAGAGGGACGGGCAAGCTCCTCTCACAGAGAATGGTGCGGAAATTTCCCTGGAACACCTTTGCCCTCCCACCCCCTTCCCTTCCCTGTCCTTCCACAGTTCCCCCTACTTTAACTAGAAACACTAAATTGCTTCGGGAACCAGCCAGGCTCTCCCTTTTTGCCCTCAGGGAGGCGGGGATAATGCCAGAAACTTGCTGACATCAATTAGATCCTGTGCCTGTGCAGTGTTCTTGTGTAACCTGCTGTTAATTGTCATGGCATCTTTGTGTGATAAGCAAGGCAAATACGACTGTACCCATTTCCTGGATGGAGAGGCTGAAACTTAGAAAGGTGTTTTCTAAAGTGTTTTCTCCCAGGTCAAAAGAAATGGGATGAAATCACCCCATTGCTTTTTCATAAGGGCCTGGGGAAGGGAGATGCCTTTACAAGCCAAACAGCATAGCCTGAACTCACACTTTTAGTTTTCCCTTTAAAACAAAGACCTACCTGGACCCTTTTCCCCTCAAAAGGTTGAAAAGACAGGGTCGGTCCTTCCTGAGAGCTCATCCTCAAACCCCTTCCCCTCAGCCATGAGGATCCATCCTGCCTGGGCTCTTGGATTGTACCCAGTCCCGCTCCTGCAGCTTCTGACACAGTCCCCACCCAGAGGGAAGCGGAATGCTCATGAAAACCAGGGAGCCGAGGGTGAATGACGGGGAACATTGCTGCCTTTGTTCGTTAACAGTTTTCACCATTTATCAAAGGAAATGAAAAAGAAACAGTGCAGGATTTTAATTACTCTGCATTGAGGAGGTGATCAAACACCCAGTGTCTTTAATTATAGAATCCAGAGGCAGGCAGCTCTGAGGCGGCGCTACAGCCCTGCTCTGGGCACCCTCTCCCTCCATGGAACCTGCCTCCACGGCCCCCAGACCTGAGCTCCAGGCCGCTGGCTCTTTCTTTGTGTCCTGAAGCACATCTAGAAGGAGGGAGATTTGGTCATCTTGTTGGGAAGACCGGAGATCGGGATGAGTGGGAGGGTTGGGGCAGCGGTGGGCTGGATTGAGGAGAGGGAAACAAGTAAAAGGCTGTAAGAAAAAACAAGTGTGAGTGGGGAGCCCTTTTGGAAAAAGATCACAGAGCGGCAGCATCCCTGGGCTCAGCCAGAGCCAGCTGGTAGGCAGACTATTCGGTGCACCTTTGGCAGATGGGCCGCTTTCTCTGATGCTTCAGGAAGGCTCTTGCTGAGCTGATCTCCCTGGGTGTTGAAAGAGGCTGAAGTCCAAATGTTGGAATTCCAGGACCCACGGACGAGGAGAGGCCCTCATCTTGCCTGCGTGGAGCCCATATGCCAGCTGGCTGCTCCCTCCTTTTGACACCTTGCCTCCTTGGGGGCTGGTCCTAATTGATGCTCAGCTCTTTGTTCAACACATCTTCACCCTCAGTGGACCCCTCCAACCTTTTTTTTTTTTTTTTTTTTTTAAATCTAGCAAGTGCATTTAGCCTGGGAGGTTGAATCATTTCCTAACAGGTTTTTTGAGATTCCCTGGACAGTGAACACGGCTTTTCACCATGTTCTCTCAGCGGTCTCTTGGGGTTCTCACCGTGTCAGGACTGTCTTGCCTGAACACGAGCAACTGTCTTGCCTGCAGTCAAATTACAGGAGGCAGCTATGTTTGCAGAAGTTGTCACAACCTGCAGGTCTGATCGAACATCTCACCAACTTTAGCAGAGGCTGCGTTATCTTCCAGAAGCAGCAGAGTCGCCAACTGGCACGCGGGAGACACCAGAAACCCGAGGGCAGGGAGTCTGTAATTGCCTGGAGATACCCATTAATAACTTTCAACTTTCTGTCCTCTTCCGAGGGCAGTCTGCAGAGTGGTGGATCTCGAAATGAGACTATTTTCTCTGGAGAAGCCAAGCTTTTGAAATTAATTATGAAGATGCTGCAGATGTTCTCTTTGATGCTGTTTGGCTCTATTGATCTGGGCACAGGTCCAGGGCGTCCGCACACTTCTTTCCCGAAATGATCCAAGTCCCAGGGAGATGGGGGAACATTGAAAGGTGAAGCTCTGAAGGGCTGAGGATGCGATATTTATTGGTGAATGATATTCAGCTCAGAGCCTCGCTCAGCACCTGCAGTCATGTTATCTGGGACTGAATCTAAGGCAGCCTCTCTCTCACTGCGCAAGCATTCAGTGTCTTTGCTCTTGTCTCATTGATGCACTGAGGTCACCCCTTGGACCTTCCCCTGGGAGAAGCGTTATTTCTGCTCACAGCAATGCCACAGGTGCCCGAGTCCCGACCCTGACCCTGACCCTGCCATGGACAATGTGACCCAAGGCAAGTCCCTTTATTTCTCAGGTGCTCAGTTTCTGCTCTGTCAGGTGTGAGATAAAGACACTCTTACTACCCCAAGAATGTTTAAAATGTGATGTTGCTCTGTGAGGTCACTTCCAAAAGTTAGAAAGTTTAGTTGTTAATGCAAGGTCAGCCATTATTCCATTTAACTGTGATGTTTTCTTTCTCAGTTTCCCCTTCTTCATCACTTTGCCCTTGTCACTTCTGCTGGTTGTATCCTTGGGCATTTTTCAGAGGCCCCTGGGCTGGGCTGGAGATGTTCAGTGTCACTGGTTGGGCTTTTGCTAAATTGTATCAGTGCCAGTTGTGTGAGTCCTGGTTTTCCGGATGCCGTGTCTACACAGCCCATAAACTCTGGGGGAGGAAAGAAGGGACAGGTCCTGAAAGTTAGTGCAAGGTCCTGCTGGGCTTGTTTTCCAGTCATGCCCCCAATTGCCCCACCAACCAGAAATCATCATCGGCAGCAAATCCATTCAACCGATTTTTTACTTCACTGGTAGACCAAGAGCCTCTTGTGTCACCAGGAAGTGGTGGTGACTTGCCTGCAGGCACAGATTCCACAGAAGGAAGACAAAGACCAGGCTCAGGGGTGACCCTGGAGTCTGTGGAGCTGCATCTGGTGAATAAATGATGCGCTTCTGTGGACTAATTACTGTCGGAGCTGCAGGCTGGTCAAGTATCGGTGTTGAAGACTGGAGACGCTGCTTGCTGCTGCTGCTTTGGAAAGGTCAGAGGAGAGGTTTTAGCCCAGCGGGTGGAGGGGATGTCTGGGCCACGGGCAAGCCTTCTGTCCCTGGGAAAATGGGGATCACGTTGGTCTGTCCCTCAGCTCTGCCCCAGTTCTACTCTCCTTTCCCGCTCGCAGATGCAGCCTAGCTGGACACAGCGGTCCGTGACATCGAGCTGGGTCTCTGATCCCGCAGCACCTGGTAAATTATACTTTCGGGGCCTTTGTCAGGGAGCTGTGGGGTTCAGCGGTGACTGGAGAGGTGGCCCATGTGGATGGAATGGAATGAAGGGTATAGTTCCAATTTACAAGCCCGATCCCAGCAGTGGAGGGCTGTGAGACAATTTGGCTCCCAGTTTGGGAAGGGTCAGAGGGAAACCCAGAGTGTTTCCTGACTTTGCCTTTCTGTACAAAGCTCCCACTTCAGGGCTGCAGCTATTTTGGAGGAGTCTTTAAAAATGTGTAATTTATAATATTCTGTTGGACTCTAGGTCCAACAGAAGACCAGCCAAGGACTAGCCAGATTGGAGCTCCATAATGATTCCCTTCGGCTTGCAGAGATTTTAAAGTGGATTAAGTGGTTACAAGTGCCTAATTACTCTGGACTCCCTTTATGACAATGATACTGGCAGGTGAAGACAGCTTGTAAATTACTGCTTTCTCCTGACCCCCCAAATCAAGTGCAGCAACCCAGGCAGGTCTGTGACAAAACCAGGCAGATGGCAGCTGCGGCTGTCTGGGCCTTTCCTGACCATGAGATCTGGAATTCCATCAGAGCCTCAAACTCTCTCTCCTTTTGGCAAGTGCAAAGAAAGGAAGGTTTTAACAAGGATCAGGAGACCCCTAAAGCAAAAGCTGAAACAACAATTGATTTCAAAGCTCTGAAAAGCTCTGGAAAGATGGCTGGACTTGCAGGCAGGAGACACGGATTCGAGTCCCTGGGACATGAATTTGAGTTCCTGTTCTGTCTGTGTTAGTTATGCTGACCTTACCTTGGGGCTGTCACATGGGCTTTCTGGGCCTCAGTAAGCACCTCCCAGGGCTGTTGTCATTATGTGTGCTGCATGAAATTCCTGCTCAGCATGTTAGATTCCCAGAAATCAAGGTGTGAGCAGGATTGTGCTGTCTCTGAAGGCTCTAGGGGAGGATGCTTCCTTGTTTCTTCCAGCTCTGGTGGTCTCTGGCATCCTTGGTTTGTTGACGCCTTGCTCCCATCTTTGCTTCTGGTTTCACGTGGTCGTCACCCCATTTGTCCAAGTTCCTTCTTAAAAGGACACTGGTTATTGGATTAGGACCCACCCGGATTCTTTTTTTTTTTTTTTAACATCTTTATTGGAGTATAATTGCTTTACAATGTTGCGTTACTTTCTTCTGTACAGCAAAGTGAATCAGCTGTATGCATACGTATATCCCCATATCCCCTCCCTCTTGCATCTCCCTCCCACCCTCCCTATCCCACCCCTCTGGTGGTCACAAAGCACCGAGCTGATCTTTCTGTGCTATGCGGCTGCTTCCCACTAGCTATCGGTTTTACGTTTGGTAGTGTATATATGTCCATGTCACTCGCTCACTTCGTCACAGCTTACACTTCCCCCTCCCTGTGTCCTCAAGTCCATTCTCTATGTCTGCATCTTTATTCCTGTCCTGCCCCTAGGTTCTTCAGAACCATTTTTTTTTTTTTTTTTTTTTTTTTTTTTTTTTTCGCGTTGGTTTTTTAAACCTTTTTTTTTTTTTTTTTTTTTTTTTTTTTTTTAGATACCGTATGTATGTGTTAGCCTACGGTATTTGTTTTTCTCTTTCTGGCTTCACTCTGTATGGCAGACTCTAGGTCCATCCACCTCACTACAAATAACCCAATTTCTTTTTTTTTTATGGCTGAGTAATATTCCATTGTATATATGTGCCACATCTTCTTTATCCATTCATCTGTTCATGGACACTTAGGTTGCTTCCATGTCCTGGCTATTGTAAATATAGCTGCAATGAACATTGCGGTTCATGACTCGTTTTGAATTACGGTTTTCTCAGGGTATATGCCCAGCAGTGGGATTGCTGGGTGGTATGGTAGTTCTATTTTTAGTTTTTTATGGAACCTCCATACTGTTCTCCATAGTGGCTCTATCAATTTACATTCCCACCAGCAGTGCAAGAGGGTTCCCTTTTCTCCACACCCTCTCCACCATTTACTGTTTGTAGATTTTTTTTTTTTTTTGCAGCACGTGTGTCTCTCACTGCTGTGGCCTCTCCCGCTGCAGAGCACAGGCTCTGGACGCGCAGGCTCAGCGGCCATGGCTCATGGGCCCAGCCGCTCCACGGCATGTGGGATCCTCCGGGACCGGGGCACGAACCTGTGTCCCCTGCATCGGCAGGCGTACTCTCAACCACTGCGTCACCAGGGAAGATGCCTGTTTGTAGATTTTTTGATGATGGCCATTCTGACCCGTGTGAGGTGATACCTCATTGTAGTTTTGATTTGCATTTCTCTAATGATTAGTGATGTTGAGCATCCTTTCATGTGTTTGGTGGCTGTCTGTATGTCTTCTTTGGAGAAATGTCTGTTTAGGTCTTCTGTCCATTTTTGGATTGGGTTTTTTTTTTTTTGATATTGAGCTGCATGAGCTGTTTGTATATTTTGGAGATTAATCCTTTGTCAGTTGCTTCGTTTGCAAATATTTTCTCCCATTCTGAGGGTTGTCTTTTAGTCTTATGTATGATTTCGTTTGCTGTGCAAAAGCTTTGAAGTTTCATTAGGTCCCATTTGTTTATTTTTGTTTTTATTTCCATTTCTCTAGGAGGTGGGTCAAAAAGGATCTTGCTGTGATTTATGTTATAGAGTGTTCTGCCTATGTTTTCCTCTAAGAGTTTTATAGTGTCTGGCCTTACATTTATGTCTTTAATCCATTTTGAGTTTATTTTTGTGTATGGTGTTAGGGAGTGTTCAAATTTCATTCTTTTACATGTAGCTGTTCAGTTTTCCCAGCACCACTTATTGAAGAGGATGTCTTTTCTCCATTGCATATTCTTGCCTCCTTTGTCATAGATTAGGTGACCATATGTGTGTGGGTTTATCTCTGGGCTTTCTATCCAGTTCCATTGATCTATATTTCTGTTTTTGTGCCAGTACCATACTGTCTTGATTCCTGTAGCTTTGTAGTATAGTCTGAAGTTCAGGAGCCTGATTCTCCAGCTCCGTTTTTCTTTCTCAAGATTGCTTTGGCTATTCGGAGCCCACCCTGATTCTATATGACCTCATCTTAACTTCATTACATCTGCAAAGACCTTATTTCCAAATAAGGTCACATTTCCAAGTCCTGGGAGTTAAGAATTCAACATACCTTCTTTAGAGACATGATTCAACCCATAACAGTCAGTTAGCATTGACTATGATGGCGAGTATCTAGTAGCATTTTCCCAGATGTCCCACAGATGTGGTCTGAACAGTGGATGAGGCTAAATCCAGGCCGTGGGAGGGTGTGGCTCAGAACAGAGTTGCCCTGCCTGGGCAGAGGCAGAGTTGGTGAACTCACTTGGTCCTCCTGGGATGTTGCAGTGCATGAAGGGATGTTTATTCCTCTTTAGTGTTGTCTCCTGTTCCAGCAGAGACCCAGTGTGCAGCTGGGAGGTGAGGGAGGGGGAGGGGAGCTTACTGTTGGGGAGGGGAGGCTATACTCACCACTCCTCCCAGACCAGATCACAGAGGCCTCGTTTTCTAGTTAGAGGGTGGAGCTCCTTTGTGGGCTCTGAGAAACTGACACGTCTGCACTAGTAGGTGGGCTGCCTGGCTCTCCCTGGAGAAGACCTGCCCAGGGCAGCCCAGGGATGTCCAGGGATGCTCTTGGAGTTGTTTTCTTTGGGACCATCCTCTGGGCTCTGCTTAATAATTTTCAGGATAACAGTCAAAGAATAGAAACAACAAGTTCTCTTTAGACACAGATGGCCACACCAGTGCATTTTAGTTTTGCTGCTGCAACCCTAGCTGACGTGCTTAGAACGGCTTCCAGTCTGTGGGGGAGCACAGCACACCAGGGGTGCAGCATATATTATATCTGTTATGTATATGTGTACACCGGGAGCTGGGAGGACCTAGAAAAGGGTCCCTAACCCAGCTTGGGTGAGAAGAAGAGGAACCACGTCCCAGGGAGGTGACGCCTGAACGCCTGGATCAGTGGGGTGATGGAAAGGTGAGAGCACAGGCTAGCAAAATGGGGGGACGAACGTGCAGGGCACATTGTTTGTGATGCATGGCAAGCCTTTGGGATGGCTGGGATTTGTTAGCTAGTGCAGCAGTTAGGAGGCTCATCTGCTCCCTGAATGCATTTACATTTCAGTGGGAGTTAACACTTGTTCAGGTTTCAAACTGGGTCTCATCAGAGACTGTAAGAGCAGCTAAGGTCCTGGAGGAAAACCAATCAGTAACAGGGGCCGGCACCTCTTCTGGTGTGTTGTACTATGTTTTACCCGAGGGTCACACTGACTGTGGGTCTAATGACATCTCCAAGGGACATCTCTTACTGTAGGACAAAAGAACCCGTGCAGTCTCTTCCTGCCCCGTGACACCAGCATCCAATGGGTTCTATTGTATACAGTTCCCATTTCATAGGGCGCCATTGAAGATGAGCCAGGGATCTCCCCCGGGTGCCAGGTGGCTTGGAATATCTCATTAGGAATAGCTGTGTGGGAAGAAACAATATTTTTAGCCGTGGGTAGGCAGTGTTACTGAAATGTGAGTTATTTGACATTATGGAACTTAGAAGCATCAGTTCATGTCAGATGGTGCGATAATAACTAACCAAACTGGAGAACCATAGATCAAAGGGCTGGGAAATGGGATTCAGCTCTGGCATATTTCTCTGTTTTGCATATGATTAAGTAGTACTGAGCCAATCTCAGGATACAGTGTTACCAGAGACAATTCTTGCCTTGGGTTGCCTGAAGTTTACTCTGAGGATGACTTGCTGGGCTCCCAGAGGAGTTCTAGGGCTTCGGGAACTGATCAGGTCTCTGAATTTCTGATGAGGTGGGGTCCACAGTGGGGCTATGGTGTGAGGTTTGCCTCCTGGGGAGAGAAGCGAGGTCAATGTTGTGTGGGTTTGCCAGGAGGTAGACCCTGCAGGGTTTAGTGCTTGGGATGTTTACCAGAAGTGGCACCCGGGATGGACATCGTGGAAGGGAGGGGCAGAAGCAGGGTCGGGAAGCGGATGCCACAGCCTCTCCGCCTGTGAAAGAGGGTCCAGGTTGAGATTGTGTGTGCGACTTGTCCCATCCTAAGCCTCAGTGGCTGGTCTTTTCACCCTGTGTCCATCAGCGGCTGGGTGTGGGCCACCCTGGCTGGGAGTGTGACATTGGACGGGGTGACTGCAGCAGAAGCCATTCCCGAAGGGCAGACAGCTGAGCCCCAAAGCCAACCCCACTCCCAGCAGTTGGGACAAGAAAGTCTTCCCTGAAAGGGCATCTGGACCTCTCGTCTCCCTGTCCACCCCTGCAAGTACTGCAAGTACTTATTTCAGTGTGGGTCCCGATCACTCAGTGAGTAAGCACATCATGGCCCATCGACTTGGAAGGATGGCCTATTATTCTGGGTGGTGAGAAATCAGAATTGCTGCTCGCGACGTGCATGCGCAGCTAGCGCGGGTGAAATCGGTACTTAAATCTACTTACCTCTCTGACCTGACATCTGCACCACTCACAGGTCCCTGGGCAGGGCGTTCTCATTCCTGACCGAAGGGTCAGTCACCACAATCTGAGAGCCTGGCGGGGGAGGCGAGGCCCCCAACCCAATGCCCCTCCCCTCCTCGCAACCCCTCTCACCTACCTCCCAGAGGCCGACCCAGAAGGTGGTCTTTGTTGGGCACCCTTGATTCGCCAGGTCCCGCAAGTGTCTGGTTCTCCCTCCTAATTTAAAAGGGTGGCTTTGGTTCCTCTTTGCCCAAAATGCTTCCTAAAAGGAAAACTGAACATTCTGGACGGGCGGGGAGATGTAGGAAAAGGATGTTATTGTGCGAGGGTAGGGATCCCTGGTTTGTGTTTGCTCACAGGGGTCACCTGGGGGTAAGTCGCATCATCTTCCTGCGTGTCTTCTCTGTTCTCTCTGAGTGTGGAGAAGAGGGCAAGTGGTCCCCAAGGTCCTTTCTAGGGCTGCGATTTCCTTATTCCTGTCTCCACCGTGGGGTGTGGTCTTACCCCGTCTCCAGTCCCCTCAGTTCCGGGCGGCGAGTCCCATGTCCCTTGACTTCGGCAGCCCAGTGTTCACACTACCCTGTTTCCTTGCAGCCTGTCCAGAGGCTGATGTGCTCTTCCACTGGGCAGCCCTACCTTCCTCCCAGGAGGTGGGGAAGGTGGGTAGGAGGGAGGCTGGATAGGGGCACTGATTTAAGGTCAGTCCGGTCTGGGTAGGTGAGCAGGAGAGGTGGAGGGGCTGACAGTTCACTGCCAGGCTTGGGGCAGGGGTACGACTACAGTGATGCATGGGGGAGGGGACATGGCCTTAGAAGGGCATCCCTCCGCCCATAGTTGATATGCCCCT
The DNA here is from genome assembly GCF_000442215.2 of Lipotes vexillifer. Taxonomy (NCBI): domain Eukaryota; kingdom Metazoa; phylum Chordata; class Mammalia; order Artiodactyla; family Lipotidae; genus Lipotes; species Lipotes vexillifer. The sequence continues at coordinate 2,453,990 of NW_006782864.1, forward strand.
CTTTTCCCCAAAGTCACAAACTGCTCAACCAGGTGATGAATCTATATTTAATATAATTTCATTTTCTGGAAACTGCCCAACCCCAGCTCAACTCAGCTGAAAAGGCAAGAAGCACTGATTCAGGGCAAGAATTTGAAAGCGCAGCTACGTTAGGAGCTGGAGTGGTGAGATGGGAGCTTCCTCCCGACATCAGGGCTGATGCCAGACGGCCAAGCTGTCGTTTCTGGCGAGGTGACAAGGCCCCGACACTCTGACGTGAGGCACTTGCTCGTTACCTGGCATCCCTGTGGCCATGGCCATCTGCTCGGTTCTCCCCCCTCACAAGACAGCAAAGCAGATCGCACAAGACACCAGTGCCAGCATGCCAGGCACGAGGAGGGTGAATGCGCTCAAAGCCGGACAGAAACAGAGTGGCCTTCCTAGAAGGTGCCACTGGTATTTGAAAAGGGCTCCTAGTTAAAATGCATGAGAAGGCCCTCTAGTCAAGGTACCAGTACCTAGGCTTTGTCCTCAAATGGTGTGATACTTTTCCATAAATTGCTTGATTTTTAGATGCCATAAAAGCACCACATCTCTTCAAATGAGGAAGTGATTGGTACCGGCCCGAATAAGCATTCTCGGGGAGACCTGGGCTGCTTAATGCCGTCACCCAGAGCACACAAGGGACAACGTAGAGTCGAATCTCTCAAGTTTAAGACCCTTGAAAGTCTGGCTTTTTCCACCTCCCTCAAAAGCACGTAAGAGGTTTAACTGGTAAAAAGTATGCTTCTGGGTAACTGTGCTGTATGCTTCTGGGTAAGCTGGATTCTCTAAGCTGTCATTATTTTTCCTACTTCTTGCTGCATCCCAAAGCAAGAGGTGGTATACGGTCTCAAACCAGCTCTCAGATGGGAAAGAAGCTCTGATTGAAAGATTTCACGGAAGGGGCAGACCTGCAGGCAGGTTGTTGTCACTTTGCGGTGCTTGTGTTTGAGTTGAGTTCACTAAGGTCACACTAGGTAAACCCTGGGGTCATAGTGACTTAGTGCATCAGAAGTGTATTTGTCAATCACATAATGTCCAGTGGGCACCAGGGGTTAGGGCCGTGGGGCTGCACTCCATGTGGTCACTCAGGATCCCAGGCTTTCAGAAGTTTCACTTCTTTAACACGTGGCTTCCAATGGACGAAAGCATGAGCATCCAACCCTCAGGAGGGAGAACAGGTAGAGATGGTGCAGCCGGCTCGCCAGGCCCGCCTACAAGAGTGCACTTTGTTTCTGCCCAGATTGCATTGGCCAGAACTACTACAAGGCAGACTGACTGCGAGAGAGGATGAGCAATTCAGAGTATCTTTTGTGGCTGGGGAGAAGGAAAAAAAATATAACGGTATCTCTGTTATAGAGAGTGGAAGATTTGTTTCCAGAAAATTCTCTCTCATCATTGGTGCATAGATGGTATATTTATCATCAATCTATCTATCTATCAGACATCTATCTAACCTCTATCTATCTATCATCTATCATCATTATCACTACCATTTATCATCTTCAATAACAATGAGCCCCTGTATAACACCTTTCAAAGCAAAGTTAAGATCTGGCAACAGCTTGCATCCGGTCATGTGTCTCCCTCATGCTGCCCGTCTGCACTAATCACCATCCTGAATCCTGTCCTCATTTTTTTGCTAAACGTTTTCAGAGTTGTATCTTCTCTACATGTATCCTAAAGATGTATGTATTTTTATTTCAGTTTTTTACTCGTAGAAATGATCTCGTGTACATGCTCTTTGACTTACTTTTTCCATGTAAACATTCGACTGCCACGGTTCATCCATATTCTGGTGTGTTGCGGGACATCACTCATATTGTGATTCTCCCTCAGTTTATTCACCCCGCCTCCGGCAGATGTGCATTGGGCTGATGGCAGGTTTTGCTATTTGAACAATGCTACCATCCTCATCCTTTACACGCCTTGTGTCGTGCATGGAGCGAGAATATTTGTTGCCTGTCTGGAGTGCTTAGCTTGATGAGATAATGCTTAACTTTCAAACTGCTCTTCCTATCAAAAGTGTGTGAAAGGCCCTGTGTGTCCATTCCTTCACCAGCACTTGATATAGTCAGATATTTTCATTTTTACTAATCCCTTCATTGTTTATTAATGTGCATAACACACACACCTTTTTATGCTTAGCTTCCCCTGGTAGCTGGATTCTCTAAGCTGTCATTATTTTTCCTACTTCTTGCTGCATCCCAAAGCAAGAGGTGGTATACGGTCTCAAACCAGCTCTCAGATGGGAAAGAAGCTCTGATTGAAAGATTTCACGGAAGGGGCAGACCTGCAGGCAGGTTGTTGTCACTTTGCGGGTTGGCGGCCCCTACCTTTGCAACATCTAATTCCTGCGTCTTTTCATCTTGGCCACTCCAGATACTATTACACAGCTCTACAATTTTGCTGATTTTATGAAAAGCAGCACAGAAATCGAGACCAAGGAGGAATCTCCTGAGGAGCTAAGGCAAGTTAGCAGGCTGGAGTAGGGAACAGGGCTGAGAATGTCTGCTGGCTGATGGACAGCCACACAGCATCCTCGGAGTATGGATTAGAATAAAAGTGATCGTTTTCCCCGCAGCGGCTCTGTCTGGCTCATCTGCACTTGGTTACAGGTGCAGAACTATGCCTCCAAGCCTGGGATGTGATAGCCGCATTCACATCTGCCCTCAATCTGTCTGGTCCAGTAGGGGCAGTCTTGTGAAGATAAATCATGTAAACAAGTTGCAGTAATGGAATACTTACTTATAAACTGCATTTGCAAAGGCTTGTATCCACTGTTCAGAAGAAAGATTGTGTTGTCTTGCAGCTTGTTAAGAAAATCCACCTGTTTTAAGGGTGCACCTGCTCTACCCAGGCAGCTGGCACCCTGGGAAGTGAGGAACCCACATTGGCTTTCTTCCTTCAAGTCGGGGTGGGGAGGTGGCGGGGGTTGGGGGGAGGGCGGGAACCTAGTCTTTAAGGTGCGAGTGGCTTTTCCATCTGGGTGCACAGCCCTTCAGTTTGGAGCAACAGAAAACATAAGGGGCGCATTCTCCTCGCCCATGTTTTCTCTTCCCCTCTCCTCTTTGTGGCTTAGTAATTTGTTGTTTTCTACCTGCCTCTGGCTTTCCTCCTGAGATGGGGGCTCTGTGTTGGCACCGACAGAAGGGATAAACAAAGGGAAACTCTGAGTTCTCCATCCACCACCCATGTCTCCCCTCTGATGTGGCAGAAAGACAAAGAAAATGCCTCTGACCCACTGTGATTGGCAGAGGTGCTGGAGTGTACCCATTCATATCCTGTGGAAGGAAATGGTGCTTCTCCTGACAAAAGTGCTCCATCAGGCCACTCAGACCCATCAGCTGGGGGCAGTTGGGCTCATTGCCTGTTACCGCCAGCCACCTTGGGCCCTCCCCACAGCTGTCTCCCCTAGGGCCTTTGGGAAACCCAGACAGAAGGGCTCTCACCTTTTGGAAACCTGTTCGCCCCCCTGCCTCTGCCCACATCCCCCATCTCTACTGTTCGCTGAAGACAAAGGTCCAACCCTGAAATCTTAGCAGGGACTGTTAAGCCACAGAACACGTAGAGATTCTAGAATGACATGAGAGAGAGAGAGAGCCACTGCCTACTAGCTGGTATGAATATTTTATTAATGTGTGGAAGGAGATAGGGACACTGTGTGTGTTTCTGCAGAATGGTGTGTACCGAGTCCAGTGTGTGAACCTTCTTGCGAGATCAGAACCTTAGAGGAGTTGTTCACTGCAGCAAACCTAGTGCCTAGAGGGGCACCAGCACAGAGTAAATGCTCAATAAACCCCGGGTGATGAGTAAAGGGGGATGTGAGCGAGGCTGTAGGATATGCTGGACTTGGGCACAGGCCGTTTTGTAAAGGCCGTAGAAAATCTGAGGCGCTGGGGTTCCTGGAAGGCTTGGGCTCCACTCAGTCCCCTGGCATCTACAATCCAGACTCACACATCCTGACAAGGCACAAGGGGCCGGAGAGGGAGAAGTGGCCAGGGACCAGGTGCACACGTGTGTGCCCTCAGAGGCTGGCCCAGGCTGGGGGCATGTTTGCTTCTGTCCGCCCCGGATGTCATCGGCCAGCCTGAGCCATATGTGGACAAGACTGACAGATAGGGTTCCACAGCCCAGGGCCTGGGATGAGGCGTGTGTGCCTAGCAGAGGCAGATGCCTCTGAGTCAGGATCACAGTGCCCGGTTTTACAAGTGAGGAAAATGGTGCCATTAAAAGAATTATTCAAGTGGTGTAAGTCAGCTTTGCAGCTCCTGGCGATGCCAAGCAGAAGAGAGAGAAGATAATGGTGTGGGGAATTCTCTCTCTCTCTCAAGCTCAGGCTGGAAAGCAGAGCTTGTGCCTGCATGTGGATAATCTATGGTGAGGGGCCTGGGCCGCCAGATTCCTTTACTTGAGTGTCATCAGGAAGGGGGAGGCAGCATCCGATCAGCAGAAAGGGCTTCATCCCAAGAAGCAGGGAACCCAAAGGTGCTTCAGGCTGGTTGTGTATCTGACATTCGTCCGGATCTTAGCCACTTCACGGAGGTTCCAGGTCCCCTGTCTGGCCACCTGGGGGTGTGCGGTGAATTAAAGGAGAACACTTTGGGTCTGTGGCCCCGAGAGCTGGGTTCGGGCATCATTTCATTTGTGTGCTCTCGGCCCCCTTTCTCTCTCGGGTGCGATTTCATGGAAGTCCAGTATGCTTCCATTTCTGGAGCACTTTCCATGGTGGTTTTTGCTCGGGCTGCTTGGTCTGCTGCCATGGCAACCAGCCCTAGGTCCACCACCTTCACATGGAGGGAGATGTGAAGGGACAAGACAGACCCAGCTCATCTGTGGGACTGTTGGTCCCTAGAGGCAGGGGTGGGGGTGAGGGGTCACTGTGGAGATGTTTCCAAAGTCACGTGTTTGTCTCCAAATCTTTGTCTGCTGATGCCAGTAAGACTCGCGGGGAAGGCGGTTTATGTGCCCCAGAAGGACAGTGGTAGGGCCTGAAAGGGGAAGGGAGCACAGATCATGCCACAGACACAAGAACACCAAAAGCGGGCTCCAGTTCAGGGCCCTTTCACATGTAGAATAAGAACTCAAAGGATCACAGAGAAGCAGACCAAGGCTTATTTGTTTTGCGCTGAAAATGGACCAGCCCCGATTCTCATAGCTTTCCTCCTTCTGAGTAGAACTTGATCCCCTCCAGTATTGGTAAGAACAAAATAAGAACCATTTCAATAGTCTTTTTGATGTTAATAATTTTAATTTTAGAATGTGGCTGAATGTAAACGGCAGCAGGCTTCCTCCTGTCTGTTTCGAGTTCATAAACCAGGGGAAAGTTCGTTTTAATTGGTGGCATTTTCAGTCAACCATTCAGCTTGTCAAAATTGAAAGAGACAGAAAGAAGTCTAGCCTCTCCGCACGGGGCACTGTGGCCACGGGAGTCCAGCCCTTTGCTGCGGTGGGCATGGGGCATAGAGTGGAGGGTCCCAGCCGGATGAAGAGGAGCCAGCCAGGCTAGGCAGAAGGGTGGGCTGGTTTTGCAGGGTGTCAGGCCAAATGGGAGAAGTAGGTGCTGAATCTGAGGGTGAGTCAGGCTACCGACATGCAGGCAGAACAGAGGTAAAAGGGGCGGGAAGATGGTAGCACATCCCAGTTTGATTAGATAAACGCAGGTAAAAGCGTCTGGACCCTGAGGTCAGTTCCAGCTTCCAAGGTTCCACCTGGACAGTTGGGGCTCTCCAGGCCACAACATATGAGTTCTGGGCTGGATGTCTGCCCGACACTTTCATTTTCATATTTTTAATGCTGCTCCCTAGACGGGCGATAGGAGAACAGACTGAATGGCTCACCGTGCTGAATTCCACCACAGGGAGGGAGCCAGGATGAGGGCTGAGTGGATGGACACAGTCAGCCCCAGTTTGGTACCCGACTGCCATTTACCAACTTGTTACTCAATCCAAAGCCTTAGTTACTCATCCAGAAAATGAGGCTGATGATGCTACCTGCCTCTTGGAGGAACTGAATCAGGTGGTAAGGCCCTTAGCCCTAAGCCCGACTCAGGAGCGCCACTTAGTATGTTTATAGTAGTAAAATAAAATCTTCATTCCTTCTGGGTCTAGAGTTTTCACAAGAGTCAAATGCTGTTGAGAGTACTTTTTAAAAAAATTTTGGCTGCACCCTGCAGCTTAGTTCCCTGACCAGGGATCGAGCCCATGCCCCCCGCAGTGGAAGCGTGGAGTCCTAACCACCGGACGCCAGGGAAGTCCCAGGTTGGGAGTATTTTTAGATGCAGTCCCTGATACTGATGAGTTCACAAAGTCAGACGGAGTGGCAGTTTGGAAATGCAGAAATATGCCCCTAAGGGTAAGAGTAACACTTTGGCTGAAATTGCCATGAGTCTTAAATCCTATTTTTAAAGGGCTAGTGAGGGGAGAGAGTGACTGAAGAGTAGGTTAGGTTATTAGATCTTATAGATGCACTTCGGAGGGAAAATGCAAATCTGTGACAGGATACCCAGCGGTGGGGATCACCAAGCCGAGGGCTTCTCTCTCCAAGGGATGGGAGCAGAGATGCCACCCTGGGGAGTGTGACAGCTGTGGCCACCACAGGGCCACCACGGTGAGTGGCTATGGGTGCAGAGAACTGGTCTACACCCAGACTTTGGGTGGAGTGTGCTTTTCCTTTGCGTCCCCCCAGGGAGCAGTTCGCAGTGAGAAGAGCACACGTGGGCAAGAGACACGGTAGGACACAGTTCTCATCAAACTACTCCATCTGCCAGTATTAGCAACTACCAACAACAAAAACAGATTTTAAACATTCATGATGTATGGGGTCTTCACAAGCGTAAGGCCTGAGTATCAGCTGGCAGTGGAATCAGTAGAAATAAGACTTTTTTTTTTTTGCAGTACGCGGGCCTCTCACTGCCGTGGCCTCTCCCGTTGCGGAGCACAGGCTCCGGACGCGCAGGCTCAGCAGCCATGGCTCACGGGCCCAGCCGCTCCGTGGCATGTGGGATCTTCCCGGACTGGGGCACGAACCCGTGTCCCCTGCATCGGCAGGCGGACTCTCAACCACTGTGCCACCAGGGAAGCTCCGAAATAAGACATTTTTGTAGATGATACTGTTAATACCAAAGAGAAAGCCTGTGAAGGCAATAAAGCTATGATTTCAGCACACCGACTGTGTTATCTTCCCCCTTAGTCTTGAATATGGTTCTATTTATTTCTCTGCTTAAATATTTACAGCATTCCTCCTGAAAATAAGAATAACGATAATATAAAATTAACAATATTCATACCAGTGGTGGTAATATCTGTTTTTGGAGTTTCTGCCACATGCCACAGTCTTTGCTAGATGCTTTCCATCTTCACCTTCTCTAATCACCGCAATAACCCTGTGAGAATGTTTACGCCATTTCACAAATGAGGAAAGCAGGGCTCAAAGAGGATATATAACTTGCTCAAAAACCTAGTTGACAAGTGACCCAACCTGGATTTGAACTAATGTCTTGTTTTCCTCTGAAGAGTCCTGCATGGGTTTTGGGATCTTTAAGTCAGAAGCTATTTTAGCATTATTAGAAATGGAATGGAATGAAGAATATTAATCTCGGCTCTGAAGCCTCAGGTTTCTTTGAATTTTCAGCCAGTGTTCCTGAAATCTACTCTTGAGGAGCAGAAAGAAGCAGAAAGGAAGGCTCCACATCTGCATTTGAAGATCCTGAAAAACGCCATTCCTTGCACCTTGAGAAATGTGTCGGGACCTGGCTCTCCTGCTTCCACCTGGACCTTGAAGTGTGTGTCCCCCGCTCTTC
>NW_006782864.1:2461843-2465291 GCF_000442215.2 Lipotes vexillifer
GTGTCCCCCGGTCTTCCTTGCATTTTGCTGCCTTTTCCCCTCATGTTGCATAATCCCAAATAAGCCCACCAGTGCCCTTCATATATATCTTCTTCTTTTTGCGGTACGCGGGCCTCTCACTGCTGTGGCCTCTCCCGTTGCGGAGCACAGGCTCCGGATGCGCAGGCTCAGCGGCCATGGCTCACGGGCCCAGCCGCTCCGCGGCATGTGGGATCCTCCCGGACCGGCGCACGAACCCGCGTCCCCTGCATCGGCAGGCGGACTCTCAACCACTGCGCCACCAGCAAAGCCCCATATATATCTTCTTATACCTACTGATAGTAGGATTTTCTCCTGTGCCAGGGAAAAGAATTAGCTCCTGAGTTGGAACCCATTTCTCTCCACTCCAATCTTGTCCATCCTTAAATTTCAACTCTCATAGAACCTCCTTGAAGAGTTCCCTATAATACCTCTTGTCTCTTCAAATCCTGTAGCACTTTTTACCAGCCAATTACACTTGCTGCCTGTATTTGGTGGGTCTCTCTCTTCTCACTCAATAGCGTATAAAGATTTGGAGGACAGGATCTGTGCCTTCTGTTATCCCGATGCCTCACACATAATAGATGCTCAATAACCATTATTGAATGAACAAAATCTCTCCCCTCCAAATTTTCTTTATTTATTATACTGAACTACACCTCCGAGTCTTACACTGTCACCGCTACACAATTAAATAGGTCTATTGCTGTATAGAGACCTAGGACAGCCAATGAGAATCTGATCAGGTTCCTGTTCTAATACTGCCTCCAATTCTACTCTGGGCCTTTACTTTCCTATAATACAGGCAGCCCTTTCCTCTGTGAATACTGAAGAGTGATAGAGAGTTTATTCAAGTCTTCAGTGTTTCCTTTGGAATGTGCCAGGGTGGGGAATAGTGAGGAAGCTTTCCTTCAGATCAGTTTCAAATTCAGGACATCAAACTGCTTCCCTTACTCTTGTCTCCCTCCTCACAATGGCCCAGTGCCTGGTCAGAGTTCAGTACAATCAGCATGTTCCTAGCGTTTGGGGGGGGTCGTGTCACCACACATTGGCCCTGATGGACAGTATGACTGACCAGTAAGTGATCAGTGGCCCAGCCCCGTCTCAGCTCTAGCCAGTGATTCAGCACCATGGACAAGGTTAAGGAAAGACAGTCAAGTTTTCCTTTTTCTTCCCAGCTCTCCTGTACTTCTGAAGGCCAGTGAGGCTGGGAATCCTATTCTAAACAAGCTTGAGGAGAGGAGCAGGTGGCAGCCTCCCCTCCTGGAAAGTCCACTCTTTGAATCATAAATCAGACGCTCTGCTTGTCTAAAGTGACTACACAGAAAGAGTTCCCTTTTCTTGGGGTAAAGGTCTCATGCACAAACTAGGCTGACACTTGTCCACTGATAGCCTCCCACTGGAATTTAACTCACTCAGGTATTCTACTCGGGCTGTGTCGATTTCAGAGGGGTCTCTATTACCATTGTACTGTATGTGGGCTTGTTCAAGTCAATATTCTTATATAAAACAGTGGAAAAAGCCAGGATATTCTCTTCTTCTTTTGAATTTTTTTTTTTTCAGTATATACACATTTTATATTCTGCCTTTAAAGCTATTTCTGCTGCACAGCTGCTTTACCGAGACTCAGACTCCTACGGCCCTGCTTGGTCCAACATGCACCTTGAATATCCTTTCACATTGTCTGATTTCTGCAGTCAGTTGTATAATGAGGAGGGAGTGTGCATTGAGTTTGGAGATTCCTATTAACCAGGTCGCCCGTGAATCTATTTTCGTGCTTTTCTTTATTAGAAACAGCAGGGAACACGATAATATTTAAACACAACTACTTATAGGAGCTTGGCTTCAAAAATACACCTTACCAAGTTTTCTTTTCCCATTTGACATTTCAAAATGTTGTACTACATTTTCACATCATCAAAGCAACCCTTCTCCATTGGCACTCTAGGCTGTGAACACAGACCATTGCAAATGACAGTGGATGTTTTGGAGCGTCATTTGGATTTGCGATCCTCTGCTGACATATTTGGAGTGTTTCATTCTGCTCTTGGCATTGCCTTTGAAGATGGTCCATAAAAAGACAGACACAGACCAAGATGATAAGGCAGGACAGGTGTTGGGAATAGACAGAAGAGAGCTATCTTCAATACTTGAGCGAGGGGATCTCATGAGAAAGGGGAGTAGAATTATTCTGTGTCGTTCCCAAAGAGAATCAATGAGTGAAATCTATAGGGGGACAGATTTTGAATCAACCTAAAAAGTACCTAAATACTAGAGCTGCCAGGCTCTCTGGAACAGGCTGCCATGTGAGGTCGTGAGCCTCCAGGCACTGCAGGTGCTGTACTCCTAGTTGACCGGGCTGTCTGCCCAGAACGATCCTTCCAGAAATAACAGGTCCATTTCAGCTGTGAGAATCACTGCTCCTTACTCTTTGGCATTACTGTTGGGACTCAGGGCATTGGAAACCATAGGTGCTCTTGTCTCCTGGGAGCAGAAACTGTGAATCCTTTTGAACTCCTTAATACAAATGCCCTAAGAGGCCAAGATAGCCAAAGATAAGGTAGAAAGTGAGTTTGGAGTTGTTGAGTCAGGCAGCCTTTTATTTCAGGCGGATACTTTATTCTCATGACCCAGCTATTTAGATGATTGTTTTACATGTCTTAAAATGGACCACAATCCTTCATCTTGTTGCGTTAATCAAGACTTGCCCAATATCTTACCAACATCGGGATGTCAGTAAAAATGGGATAGTGATTCCCATTCAAATAAAAGGAGCTTTACAGTTTATACAGTACGTTCTTCTAGATTTCTCCTTTGGATATTCCCCACAGTTCTCTAAGGAGGCCTGGAAAATGTTGTTTTCTCAACTTCTATAGGGAGAGAACTGAGACCTAGAGGGTTTAGTGACTTACCGTATCATGCAGCTTGCAGGTAGTGCTCGACCTGGGCTGGAGAGTGGGAATTGGGATCAGGGAAGCTGGGCAGTATCTGTGGCCATGCCGTACATCAGCAGTGTGACTCTGGACAGTTTCATGTGTGCGGTGAGGGTTTTGGAGTAGGATGAACCCCAGGGTGCCCACCCTACCCTGCTGTCTTGGCTTCTCAGGCCTCTTCATACGCATGGCCTCTGGCACAGTCCTTACTCTTCGCTTGACAGGTAGGAGGTAAGATGAAACAAATTTTTGGGTTAGAGAAAAGCATCCTGATATGCTGGTGTGTGTTTCCAGGGTGGTGACATTACATTTCAGCTGCTGTAAGACACCTCTGTGTCAGGTCACTTTCATAAGCTTGAGAACTTTGGCTGCATTTTGGTTTGGGGTTTGGAATTTGAGGATATGTTTGTTTACCTTTGTGGACTCACTTGTGGTGTGGAGCGGTGGAAGTGGCCTTTATGAACTTCCTCTACCCTACATGTACAAAAGTCAGCAGG
>NW_006782864.1:2465514-2493645 GCF_000442215.2 Lipotes vexillifer
AGGAATCATGAGAGCTCCTCACTTTACAAGGTGTAGACTTGCAAAGAAAGTGATACTTTAGTCTGATTTTACTTTTTAACTGTCTAAGTAAAGCTACTGAATTCAAAAGTCAATTTGATATTGCTTATAAGTCTTTTTACAAAACTAACCTGTTTCCATGTACTGCAAAAGCAATCCATGTTCATTGTAGAAAATGTAAAAATAAGGAAAATTACGTGATTACCTATAATCTCCCAAAGATAACTGCTATTAACATTTTGTTAAAATTTCCTGGACTGGCTTTCTGCACACCTATACACGTTTTAAAAGAAATTAGTATAATACTGTATATACTGATTTGTAAACCTTTGTTGTTAATGGTCAACTTTTTCCTATTTTACTAAACATTTTCTTAAAGGATTTGATCGGAGTTTGGATTTGGGAGCCATGTAGTATTCTAGTGTGTGGCTGTATCAAAATTTCATTTAACCTATTTCCTACTGTTGTCTATACTGGGTGCTTACAATATTTTGCTAATATGAATCATTTCTGAAGATGTCTTTTCACATAAATCCTTGACAATACAGTAGATGTAGGTCTGATTTGTCAAACAAAGAAAACTAAAGCTGGATTTCAGTTTTTCGGGGTATCAGCCACGCTGTTGAGCATTTATGAGAAAATGGTCACCTATACGCTTACTAAGGTCGATTGACATGGTCACCCCAAAGATTTGGGGAGATCTCCCCCACTGTCACCATCACTGGATCTCGTACCGGGCTCCTGGCTTCTTCACACACTTAGTGTCCTGCTTAAAAACCAAAGCAGTGGATTCATCTTGCCTTTCTCTTCTTTTGATTCTCTTTCAGCCTGATGAAGTCCTCCGATATCGATCAGGATTTATTTACAGACAGTTACTGCAAGGTGTGCAGTGCACAGCTGATATCGGAATCTCAGCGCGTGGCCCACTACGAGGTAAGAACAGCTTCTCCCACTTAGTGTGTTCAAATGGAAGCAAGAGTAGCCTGGGTCAAGGCTGTGGGACTTGAGGGTGCTGCTTTCTGGACCTGGGGCAGAACTTGAGAAGCACAGGGCTTGAGCCGGCGAGTCTGAGATCAGGCCAGGACAAATGTGCATGCGTGGGGCTGGAGAGAGCGCTGGGGATGTCACTCTCAGGCCCCTGGCTGCTCCCCAAATTCTGCTTTTTTCTTTGTCCCTCAGCCCCTGGGGACCCAGTGGGCTTTCTCTACTTGTTAAATCTGTCATTGCTCATCCCTGAAGTTCCTTTCAGGGACACAGCCCAGGTTTCATTAGTGCCAGCTTCTCTTTTCTTCTCTGACCCTGAAGAAAAGCTCAGAGGCCCTTTCTTCATCACTGGAGGGAAACATAGCAGCATCAGTGGTTCAGCACCAAATTCCTCCCACCTCCTGGCTGCTGCCCCCAAAAGGGTTTATTAGCAAGAAGACATCCCCCCGCAGGGTGATGCCCAAGTTTTAAAGCCCAGATACTCTTGAAAGACATAATTCATCGGCTTTGGCTTTTTAGGATGGAAGTTCAAATGGCTGCTTTTAGATCTTTTATTGGGAAGAGAGGATGAGAGGAGAGAGGTCGACCAGTTTCTGAGGAGGGAATGGCAGGGGGGCACGCGTGGAGAAAAGGGGAGCCTGGGCCCCCAGATGCTTCTCAGGGCCGTTAGCTTTGCAAGAGAACATATACCAGCGAGAACATGAGCTTTCAAGGGCAATAATTTGTAAGTAGTTTTAGCTTAGAGGGCTTAGCCAGCAATTTTCTTTTTGTCTGACAAATGCCAGTTGTCACTGTCACTCACCAAACTCCTTGAGCCTCAGATTCCTCCGCGCACGAGGAAAATAATAATAATCACATGCACACACACACCGAGCGACGCGTTCATCGGACCATGTGTTGTCCTCAGGGTTTTGTGGTGACCAGAGAGACCCCTCAAAGTAGCATTTGTGAAAACACTTCGGAAGCTGTACAGTGTGGCAAACGTGCAAAATTACATTTTTGCTCATTATTAACTCCGTGGCATCAATATTTGGATGAAGGCAAAGCAAACTTGCTCTTCAGAGAAAACTTTTAAGTCAGCCTCTGTGAAAAAAGTCAGCATGTTCTTTTGGCAGTAGGCAACTGAGTGGAAGAGGAAGGGAGTGTGAATGCAGAAGGATGATCAAAACGGAAGATAGCCATTTTTTGAAATTAAGAATTTCGAAATTCTGTAGATGTTGCTTTGTAAACACATATGGTTTTTATTAATTCCATTTTCCCAGTGAAGGAAAATCAGGGAATTTGTCCCTGCTCTGAAATTCCACAGCCTCCTATTATGTTCTCCCTTTATTAGACTTTTTGGGTTCCATTTTTAATCATCTTACTAGATTCTTGAGGCCAGAAAGAGAGTTTTATTCATTTGATCTTCCATAATTTCTGGGACAGCATGTGCACATCAGAGCTGTTCAGTGAGCTTTTGTTTACAAAAATAGCCTGGTGGCGCTGTCCAAGCACTGCTTTGTTGTTACCTGAGCTAGAAAAGTAATGTCAGAAAATCGAAAACAACAAAAAAATTTTTTTAAAGGAAAAACATCTTAGCTGCTCAGTTACGGGTTTAGTTATTTGAAGTCAAGTCTTCCTGTTACCACACTGTACCAGCTGTGGCATAACTTAATTGTTTAGAGGATGTGTTAAGATTTGTTGCATGTAGCGTAGATGAGAGGGAGAAGAGAAAGCGATCACAACAGAGCTGCAGTTAACCCAGTTACATATCATCAGAACAACATGAAATGTGTTCCTGTTAACCAGGGATGGGAACTCTGGGCGAGGGTTCATCCCCTGCTTCCAGGTAGAGGTGGGTACTTGCTTCGGGGGAAATACACATGCAGAGCTGCTGCGGGTGCGGGAAGGGTATAGCTGGGACTGAGCGCACTTTGTGTGGTCTCTGGTCTTCCAGCTTTGGTTGGAGACGTTCTTCATCTCTAGGAGGATGGCTCCTATCAGATGATCTCAAAGGCCATCTGAGAACTGATATTTTCATGCCATTCATCCCTCCCACCCCCACCCCCGACACCCCCTCTGCTGAAATTTCACGTAGAGTGGGTCTCTGTGAGTCCTGTTGCCAAAATTTGACCACTGTACACCGGGGCCGGATTAAATCTCGGAGACAGAGTTTTGGGGGAAGTAGAAAGAAATAATTTTATTGCTTTGCCCGGCAAAGGGGGCCTAATGCCCTCAAGACTGTGTGTCCCACCCTGGTGCGGGTAGTGAGGGGTCTTACAGTGTTCAAGGAGCAGGGCGTGCTGAGCACATGGACATTCTTCTGATTGGTTGGTGGTGAGGTAATGGGGAGTCAGCACCATCAGCCATCTGGTTCCAGCCCGTCTGGGGTCTGTGTGTTTGTGGGCAGCACACAGTTAACTTCTCCCACCTGCTGAGGGTTTCAGTATCTGCAAAACAGCTCGAAGGACGTGGTTCAGAATATTATTTATAGTCCTGGAGGAAGAACTAAAGGTCCTTGACTTTGTTTAATGGTTAAAGTATTATTATTTGTCTTGCTTGACCATTTTCCTCTTTCTGCATTTTCTCACTTCTCTGACTAAATTTATTCTTTGACTAACATTCTCCTACAGACAAAGAGGCAGGCGGAGGACATGGGTGGGTGTCCATTCCGGGAAGGTCTCATAGGGTCCAGCTCTGTTACGGTCCCAAATCCCAGTCAGTTCATTGAAAATGTGGCTACAGTTATTCTCAATGCTCTTTCACTGATTTATTGCTTGAGTATGATTTTACTCTCAGTTTGACCAGATCATATTCCCAGCCTCCCTACAGGGCAAATCAGTAGGAATCTTCGGTGTATTTCCTGCATGCCCAGCACTATTAGCATTTGATATTGCAGGCGGTTCTGGGTTATGTGAGCCTCCAAGAGGCTCATAAACTTCCTTGGAAAGGCAAAGCCATGGATAGTTCAGTGTGGTATCTATGTGTGTGGTATCTATGTGTGTGGTACCGAGAACAGGCTCTGTAGATTCTGCTCCTAAAAAGAGGCCGATCTAACTTGATATAAACAGAGTGTTCATTCTTCTGCCCATTTGACTGTCTGATGTATATGCTATGTTGTGCTGTTAATTTTTTATATCTTTGCATATTCCAAATTCAAAAGGGTGAGTCATCACCGAGAGCTATTATGGTCCAGAGAGATTTGTGGGGATGACGTGAATCTTCGAGGTTTCAGTGGATGTGTTAAATTTAGAGGTTACTAGAATAAGAAACCTTGGAATCTCCAAGGAGGCTGGCTTGGCTGGACTGGAAAATTTGTGTTGGAGAAGAGAGGCTGGCAGCACCTACAGGTAGGGTGGGATCAAGGGGTAAGGAAAGGGGAGTCTGGACTCTTGTGAGGCTCTTAAGTATTTGAGAGTGTAAAAAATAATTGTGCATTTCTGAGTGACAGCCCATCGATGGTGGTCAAGATGTATTGTTGTTAAAAGAACAGCTCTTGATATGACTTTTGCCACGAGACTAATGTGCCAGTCCGCTGAAGTAGGAGGAAAATAACAAAGCAGACGTGTAATGGCTAATAGCTTCATGTCTCATTTAAAAGCCTGAACCTTTGTACAGGAGGACACAACCTAATAAATGTCTAATGGACCAAACCCTTCCATGCTATACTTTTAAGATCTCTTTTTGCATATGAAGTCCTGGGCTGAAAAAATGGGGAAACATAAACACATTGTTTTTCTTACTTGCTAAGCATTAATAACATGTAATGTTTCGGTGGAAAATAGAATTAGATGTTGTCTCTGCTCACTGGTTGAATAGCCTGAATCAATAGAACAAGTAGACACAGACACAGAGGGGAAGGGAAAGCTTTCAAATGAATATGCCTGAATGTTACAGAGGTTAGAACTTGTTTCCCATTGAGGCCATGAGGGAAGGGCTGCTTTTCTAAGCATAGGACGAAGAGGATTGAGAACTGAAACCAAAAGGACAGAACGTGCCAGCCCCGATGCCTTGCCCGTTTTGTGAACCCTAATACCCTTGTGTTACTTTGCTGGCCGTGTAATTAATCACTGTTTGTGAAATCCGTGTCTCAGAGGCACCTCCAAACAAGATTGCAAGCTTCCTGAGGGCAGGCCAGAGTCATGCACTGTGTTTCTCATTTATTTCCACAGCTTGGCCCCTGGTTGTTGCTCATGGGCACTTCGAGGGTGATGAAGAGGTTGCGGTGGGGACTGGCAGAGGGAAGCAGTGGGGCAGGTGTAATGGAAGCGTTCGTGGGTGCACCAGAAGACGCGATGGTGTACGTTCGGAGTCGCTCTATACTCTCGGAGCGGCCTTCAGTGTAGAGGTGACAGTTCTGCAGTTATAGGAAAGGCGGTTCTCTAAGCTGATGGGGGACTCTTCAGACATCTCTGAATCTTGTAGTAATGTCCGTCCTGGCAAGTGAACCCTATCAGTCCCCCCGGGAATGTCAGAATCTAGCGGCAGGTGCATTGGGTCTGCAGGGGCATGCTGAAACGGATTTTTCAGTTTGACCTGTTTTGATGGCATTCCAACAGAACTCTGCCTTCCTTAGCTTCTGTTTAAAGTGGGGAATAGCTGAAGGGCACTCTCTTAGTCTCTATAGGTCCAATAGTGAATAGGGCATAAGTGTTTCCTGGGTAGAGACAACAAGGTAAACATGAGGTCTCCAGTATATGCTGATTAGTGTCTTGACGTTTTGGTGTTACCAGTGCCTTTATTGCCTTCTGCCCCTTAGTCCCTCACACCTTCTCCACTTTGCTTCTTCCTTTTGCTAATTGCCTGAGTAAGCACGCAAGCTGGACAGCTCCTGGCATATGTGTGAGAGTTGGGGGTCAACGCTGTGCTGTGTTTCTGCATCAGTCCTGCCAGGTACCACGCTAACTGGACTTGAATATCGGCAGGGCTCGCTGTATCCTCACACCATTCGCATCTCTCCTGGGTACCACCGGTGATGTGCTCCTGGAGATGCAAGTACTAACTGTGTGAGGACAATGAAGGATCTTTATCGCAGGGTCCTGTGGGGATGCCTCCTTTGCATTGTACACTGAGATTTGCTGTTTTAGTCTCTTCAGATCTCTTATAGTCATGACATGCTTAATTTCTCCCAGATGCTCTTACTACAATTATTGGTGCATCTGCCCAGGCTAAAGCAATTCTTACTACCTTTCCTCATGTCCCTGATTGCCCGATACTCTTCAATGTCTGTTTCTTGACCAATTCATGAAGACTCTTGAGCTTCTGTGAAATTTGTTCCTGTTCGTATGTTTTTCTATTGTTTATTCCAGCAGGTCTGGCCAGTTTACCAACACTCACAGCCCACTTTCTGCCTGAGATTGATTTAAGGTTTGGAGACTACTCAAAGCTTTTCTAATTCCAGATCATAACAGCTTTAGTAATACAATTCTCTCAGTAATACAGAAGGCTTCTGATTTGTTTCCTTTCAGAAAGCTCCTCATGTCATAACCATACAATGTTTCCCAGACATAATTTCAAGGCTG
The DNA here is from genome assembly GCF_000442215.2 of Lipotes vexillifer. Taxonomy (NCBI): domain Eukaryota; kingdom Metazoa; phylum Chordata; class Mammalia; order Artiodactyla; family Lipotidae; genus Lipotes; species Lipotes vexillifer. Next base: position 2,472,018 of record NW_006782864.1, read on the forward strand.
TTTATTATATTGCTTCCTCACTTCTGTGCCTCTATTTTTCAGTTTCATCGTGGCTACCTTGAGGTTATCTAAAAGTGGGTGGAAAGACCCATCCTTGACCTGATTTTTGCCAAAGGCCTGAGTCACAACGTGCAACTGAGAAATCTCACGGGGTCTCCAATACACAATGTCTTCTAAAATGCCAGAGAGGCAACGAGGGAAGGGGCAAGATGGGGTAGGGCATCAAGAAGTACAAACTCCTATGTATAAAATAAATAAGCTACAAGGATATATTGTACAGAACAGGGAATATAGCCAATATTTTATAATGACTATAAATGGAGTATGATCTATAAAAATTTGGGATCACTGCTGTACACCTGAAACTAATATAATATTTTAAATCAACTATAATATTGTAAATCAACTATACTTAAAAATGACATCTCTTTGAGGTGTCTAGAAGCAATTAGCAAATGACTTTTCCAACTCTCTAAGTCTCAAATTTCTGAAATAGCTTTTTATTTTGCTTATGTCTATTTTCTAGTGTGTCAGCTACACATCATAGTTCTTGTAGTTCTTTGATACTTTTATAAAAAACCTAGGAACAGGCAACTAGGAACAGGTACCATCTATCCAAGCAATCTGTCTTTCCATCCTCTTCTAGTTTTCTTAGAATTTTAACCACTTCCTCGTGCAGAACCATCCAGTTCTAGCACCATAAGCTCTGGAGGCAGGTCTGCCCTCCGGGGTATTATAGGCAGTAGCTTTGCCAATATTTTGTCAGTGTATATCCCGGATCTGCTGTATCTGTACCCTCCCCACCTAACTCTCCACCTGCTAAGCCAATGCCAAATATTTGGTGTCTTGTTATGGGAGAACCCCCATTTCTATCTTAGACAAGGTAGGCTAACTGCAGTCACAAAAATCTCAGCATCTTAGAAATAAAAATTTCTTCACTGCCTGAGTTATAGCCCATTGTGGGTTAGCAGAGGGGGTTTTGTACCATGTAATTACTTAGGATAAAAGTTGACAGAGGCTCCACTGTCTTTGCTCCTGACAAAGATGATAGAGCCATCAGTTGCTCTGAGTATCAAAGTCCAGCTGACATTTGAGGGACCGATGGGCAATGTGGGTGACTGTGCAGGACATTTTAGGGGCCAGGTCTGCAAGTGACAACACCATATTCACCCACATTCCGCTGACCAGACCTCAGGCCTATGTTTTCTTCTGACTGCATGAGAAGCTGGGCAACCATTGTGGCTTAGCTGGGTTCCCTGGAGGAAAATGGAGCCGGTTTGGTGAACATACAACACTGCCTCTGTGCACTGCATGTGTGTGACACCAGAGGGACATCGTGACTAGGACCTGCTTGTGGGTTCGTTGGGGATGGAGGGGGGCACGTGGAGAAGAAAGAGGAAGAGAGGAAAGGCTGTACATCCCCAAGGAAAGGCTGTACATCCCCAAGGGAGTGCTCTTGACAAACAAACATGTAAAACACAACTTTGGGGAACTTCCCTGGTGGCGCAGTGGTGAAGAATCCGCCTGCCAATGCAGGGGACACGGGTTCGAGCCCTGGTCCGGGAAGGTCCCACATGCCATGGAGCAACTAATCCCGTGCGCCACAACTACCGAGCCTGCGCACTAGAGCCCGTGAGCCACAACTACTGAAGCCTGTGTGCCTAGACCCCATGCTCCGCAGCAAGAGAAACCACTGCGATGAGAAGCCCACGCACCACAACGAAGAGTAGCCCCCACCCGGCACAACTAGAGAGAGCCCACGCGCAGCAACAAAGGCCCAACGCAGCCAAAAATAAATAAATAAATAAATAAATAAATAAATAAATAAATGTATTAAAAACAAACAGACAACTCTGGCAATCACGTGTCTGGGGGACCCTGTGAAGTGGATGCCTATTTCATTTCCATGATGAGTGGAAAACTGAAGCCAACATGTGTTGTTTGTCTGAGACAAAGAAATACAATGCTATCAAATGAGGATTTTCTCTCCAACTCCTCTGACTTAATTGGTCAAGCCCAGAGATTTTCCATTTGGAATTTGGAGCCTGTGTTCTGAGCGGCATGTCTAACTGGGGGGATCCCCCTCTGCTCTGCCTTTTTGGGCCCCGCCATCCGGTCTCCCAGGCTCCGAGCTCTGGGGAGCCCAGGTGATGAGCGGCCTGCCTACGCCACACTCAGGGGCTCTCCATCTGTGGGCAGAAGCTGGGGATCTGTCCTTGGTATCTCAGCATCTTCTAAAGATGGATGTTTGGGAGAAATTTCTCTTTGCTCTCCCTTATAAGGAAAGGTGTTCTTCTGCTTGAGAGGCTGCTTTATCACAGGCCCTTGACTCTGATCTACTTTCCTGCTTTGCTTTATCCACCAGATTTATGGCCACATCCAGCAACAGGATTCTGTGTGCACATTTATTGTGTTCACTTTACCTCTGGATGTTATTATTTTCTTTCCCCTGTTTTAATTTAAATCTGGACCTCTCAATTATTTATTTCAGAGGTGGATGTATTTTGATATGTCTTCTTAAAGTCTTTGAAGAAAAGAGTGGGGGATAAACATATCAATATTTAATCTTTTTATTTTTAACATTTTATTCGTTTTTTTTTGACGAGGGGGTAAATTTATATGACTCAGAATTCAAAAAGGGTGGAAGAGTGTATAATGTGAAAATTCTTCCACTTATCCCTGTTTCTCGGCTACCCAGTTCTCCTTCTCAGAAGAATCCTGGGTGACCGATTTTCTTTGAAATGATCTATGCATATCGATGCAGCCTAATTTTTTAAAAAAATTTTATTAGAGTTGATTTACAATGTTGTGTTACTTTCTGCTGAACAGCAAAGTGTAACAGTTATACATATACATATATCCACTCTTATTTAGTTTGTTTTCCCATATAGCTCATTACAAAGTATGGAGTAGAGTTCCCTGTGCTATACAGTAGGTCCTGATTAGTTACCTATTTTATATATAGTAGTGTGAATATGTCAGTCGCAATCTCCCAGTTTATCCCTCCCCAGCACCACTTTCCCGCCGGTAACCATAAGTTTGTTTTCTACACCTATGACTCTCTTCTGTTTTGTAAATAAGTCCATTTGTACCATTTTTTTTACAGTCCATGTATAAGCGATATCATATTATTTTTGTCTTTCTCTATCTGACTTATTTCACCCAGTATGACAATCTCTAGGTCCACCCATGTTGCTACAACTTAATTTTTCCTTTTCTTTACTTTTCACAAACGGCAGCAAGCTAGACCCTCCACTTTTTGTTTGTTTTAATTGTGGCTTAGTTTCTCATGATATGAATGTATCACAGTTTGTAAAGAAAGAATTTACTGAATTGACTGATGACTCCTTGGCAGATTCGATAAAATTCTGGTAGCAGGAAGATTCTCGCTGTGAACCCGTTTCGTGACACACAGGTCAGTTACTTTTCAGATCCTGGCTCCTACTGAATGGTTATTAACAGTGACAATTTTGCTTCCAGTTTTCCGTTCCCGGCATTCCCTTGAAAGCATACGCATTTCCGACTTCCGAGTCATTGAGCCATGTGGGCTTGTTGATTATTTTAAGAAGATGTTAGCAGACAGGGGAATCTTGAAGGCTAATGACCTAAGGAAGTGGGTTGGAGTGTTGCTGTCCGCTGTGGTGTCTTGCCCACGTTTCTTCGGATGCTTTGGGAGAAGATGTTGAGGGCATCATATTTCCCTCCCTCTCTGTGATTTGAGCATTTAATTCGTTTCTTTAGGCTTTTACTAAGATGCTTTAATTTTTTTTTTTTTTTTTGCGGTACGCGGGTGTCTCACTGCTGTGGCCTCTCCCGTTGCGGAGCACAGGCTCTGGAAGCGCAGGCTCAGCGGCCATGGCTCACGGGCCCAGCCACTCCGCAGCACGTGGGATCCTCCCGGACCAGGGCACGAACCCGCGTCCCCTGCATCGGCAGGCGGACTCTCAACCACTGCGCCACCAGGGAAGCCCTAAGATGCTTTAATTTTGAGTGGAATGTTTCTAGCTTTGAATTCTATCCCTTTCCTTGAGGATCATACATAAGGCATAACTGTACCTACTCAGGCAGGATCCCTACCACCTTCAAATTGCCCCCTCCTGCCTGCAGCCCCCTTCTCCCTGACCCATCCTTCAGGTTTCCTGGCCTCTGGGCACGTCTGTGCCACCACGATGCCAGCTGCTGGGAAGACTCTCCTGTCCACACACTCCACTGACTCAACTATAGAAACAGTCCAGCCCTCACCTTGAAAAACCTACAGGCAGATGGAAAGTTTTAGATTTTACTGAGAAAATAGGAAAAATAGAGCAAAACTCTCTTCTATCTCTGCCCCAAATATTCCTCCTTCTGCTCTGGCCTTGCAGTCCCAGATGCTGCCTTTGACTTGGGATGTTTCTCCACCTTCCGGTTCCAGAAATCCAACCCATCCTTGTTTTCATTAATCCCTTGTAGCTCTTGACTTACTAGAAACTAAACCTCTCCAGGTTTGGCCCTAAATGATACCTCTCATCTTACTCCCCAGCTTTCTGTGGCCCTAAAGCAGCCCCTGTGTTTAACCTGGGGAATTCTATGGGATTCCGTCACTTACTTTAGAGCAGCATCTTCTTTTTCCACTTCATGGAAACATTCATACTCCTTCTTGGCCCACCTGCTAAATTCCCCAGTTTGTATCTGTGGAGTGAATTCACTCAGTTTATCCTCAGAGCAGGCAGAGTTTGCCTGAGGTAGGAAAAGAGCTTCCGGTGTTCTCAAGGTCAGAGGCCTGAGTTGTAAGTATAATCCTAGCGGCGTCACTTCACCCGTCCAGAATTTAGTTCCCCCTTCGGTACTCTGAGAAGGTTAGGGGTGTTCTTTTACCCCCATTCCTTACGCCCATCTTCCCTGCATCTGCACAGATAACCATTTTATTAGGGTTGACATATTTTTTATTTGTATATGGTCTTTGAAATGTATGTTGCTTTGTGGGCATGTATATTTTATTTATTTAATTTTTTGTTTATTTTTAAAATTAATTTTTATTGGAGTATAGTTGCTTTACACTGTTGTGTTAGTTTCTGCTGTACAGCAAAGTGAATCAGTTATACGTATACACATATCCTCACTTTTTTAGATTTCCTTCCTATTTATGTCACCACAGAGCACTGGGTAGAGTTCCCTGTGCTATACAGTTGGTCCTTATTAGTTATCTGTTTTATACATAGTAGTGTATGTATGTCAATCCCAATCTCCCAGTTCATCCCACTCCCCCTTCCCCCCTTTGTATCCATACATTTGTTCTCTACATCTGTGTCTCTATTTCTGCTTTGTGAGTAAATTCATCTGCACCATTTTTATAGATTCCATGTTTAAGTGACGTTATACTGTATTTGTTTTTCTCTTTCTGACTTACACTGTATGACAGTCTCTAGGTCCACCCACATCTCTGCAAATGGCCCTATTTCGTTCCTTTTTTATGGCTGAGTACTATTCCATTGTATATATGTACCACATCTTCTTTATCCATTCCTCTGTTGATGAGCATTTAGGTTGCTTCCATGTCCTGGCTATTGTGAATAGTGCTACAGTGAACATTGGAGTGCATGTGTCTTTTTGAATTACAGTTTTCTCCAGGTATATACATGTATATTTTAAAATAATTTTTATTCTAGTATAGTTTTAGATTTACAGAAAAGTTGCAAATGTAATATGGAATGTTGTGGTGTACCCTGACCCCATCTCCTCTACTGTTAACATCTTGAGTTACTGTGGTACATTTGTCACAGCTAAGGATCCCAGATTGACGCATTATTATTATCATTATATAATGTACAAAGTCCGCTCTTTATTCCTTTTTCTGTTCTAGGATCCTGTCCAGGATTCCACGTTACATTTAGTCATCCAGTGTCCTTAGGCTGCTCTAGACTGTGACAGTTTCTCTGACTTTCTTTGTTTTTGATGACCTTGATAATTTTAAGGATTATTGGTCACGTGCTTAGTAGAATGACAGTCAGTGGAGATTTGTTTGCTGATTTTCTCGTGATTAGACTGGGTTTATAGGTTTTTGGTGGGGAAGATCCCAGAGGTGAAGTGTTTTCTCATCACATCCTATCAAGGGTCCTGTCATCAAGTGGTTGGGTCCCTGGTGATGGTGACCTTGATCTCCTGGATCTAGGTAGTGTTCTCAGGTTTCTCCACTGCAGATTTATTTTCCTCCTTTTCCATATTGCAGTCTTTGGAAGGAAGTCATTAGGCACAGTGTAGGCATGTCTTTTTAAAAAAATTTTTTTAGTCATGTCTTTTTAATGGCGTTGTGATGTGAGTTTCATTCTTGCTATTTCATTCAGCATGATGTTTCTAAGAATCATCCACGTTCCTATGTGTACATCTAATCTCTTTCTTCTACCTCCTGCTCAACATTCCACAGTGAGCAGCTATCATATTTTGACTTTCTCATTCCTTCAGGGATGGATACTTAGGTTTCTTCTGGTCCCCCATGAACACAAACAATGCTGGACAAACAACCTTAACCACGTTTCCTAAAGGACCTGTATGGGCATTTTTCTGAGATGGACATACAGACAAGAGGGGACCTTGTGCCTCATAAGCCCTGTTATCACTTTGACCGAGCCTTGATCAGGAGGGGGTGATGGTTCCCATAGCCACATCTCTGCCAATAACTGTCTTTATCCAGCTTCTCATTTTTTCCTAATCTAGTTGCTATGTGATAGCTTTGTCCTTTGAAACTGCACTTCTCAAATTATTATAAAGTTTGAACAACTTTTTTTGTATACTTACTAACCCTTTTGCTGTCATTTTCTTGTTGCTGATTTCTGTTCATATTCTTTGACAATTTTTCTGTCAGTATTCTTGTATTTTTCTTTTTGATTTCCTCGTATATTCCTTCTTGAGTTTAGACACTGGAAATACCTTCTCCCATTCAGTCATCGTCTTATTATGTCTGCTCGTGATGTCCTTTGTTCATTTTATTTATTAAGCTTGTTAATTTTTTTAAAATTAATTTATTTTTGGCTGTGTTGGGTCTTCCTTGCTGCGCACGGGCTTTCTCTAGTTGTGGCGAGCGGGGGCTACTCTTTGTTGTGGTGCCCGGGCTTCTCATTACAGTGGCTTTTCTTGTTGTGGAGCATGAGCTCTAGGCATGTGGGCTTCAGTAGTTGTGGCATGCGGGCTCAGTAGTTGTGGCTTGTGGGCTCTAGAGAGCAGGCTCAGTAGTTGTGGTACACAGGCTTAGTTGCTCCGCAGCACGTGGGATCTTCCCAGACCAGGGCTCGAACCCGTGTCCCCTGCAGGCGGATTCTTAACCACTGTGCCACCAGGGAAGTCCCAAGCTACTTAATTTTTATGTGATACATTTAATAAACTTTCTGCCTTACAGTTTCTTTAAGAAGTTCTTCCCATTGATTGATCACAAAGACTTTGAGTATCCCAGCTCCTATTAATATGACATTTCTGTTTTTCACATTCATGTCTTTAACTCTGTTTGGAGTCTACCTTTGTATATTGTATAAGGTAGGAGTCCACTTAGATTTTCCTCCATATGGTGAACCACTTGTCCTACCACCATCTACAGTCCTTTTTTTCTCCATAATTTGTGGTGCCACCTTTACTATATGTTCATTTTCCACGTGTACTTGACTCCAAATCAGACCTTTCTATTCTGCTCTGTGATTCTGTCTATCCGGGCCAGTCCATACTGTATTTAGTTACTATCCCTTGGTGTCATGTCTTAATATCTGAGAGTGACAAGTCACATCTCTTTCCTCTGCCACTGCAGAACTGTCTTAGTTAGTTGTTCAGTGTCCAATTGTGTTGTTCATATACATGCTTGAATATTACCGCACAAACTCAGTTGAAATTTTGATTGGAATTCCACCAGATTTCAGAATGAATTTAAACAGTGTTGATATCTTTACAGTATCAAGTCATTTTACCTTAAAGCAGGGATATCTATCCATTTATTCAATTTTAAACCCATTTTTACATTAAAATTTCAGAGAAATACAACTTAATAAACATATAACCCATGAGCACATATACAACTGTATAACTTAGTTCTTGACGTTATTTATTGTTTTCTATTCATTGGCTAAGGTTTAGTCGTTCCTCTTCAACTAAATTGGAATTGTGTTGAGGACCAAGGGTCATGCTTTTAATTTCTTTTTTCCCTCGTCACTGTCCTGCAACCTAGAGGGTCTTAATGAATACCACTTTGGGGATTTTTTTCTTTTTGTTAATTGATATCCAGGATAAACACCCTATGGAAGGTTATTTTTTCTGGCTTCCTCTTTTACAGTTTTGGTCTTTTATTCTCCCTCTTTACTGATTTGCTTGCCTTTTCCATCTGGTTCCCTTGTTTCCTCCCCTGGGTGAAAATGCTTAATGTGGCCCTTGCCACAGTAGGGTTTATCGAGTGAGGCTAAGCACTTTTTTTGCAGTGTGGTGCACTTACCCTGGGGACGAACAGTGTCACTTAAAACTCATCTGTGTCCTTGGTGCTTTGTGACCACCTAGAGGAGTGGGATAGGGAGGGTGGGAGGGAGATGCAAGAGGGAGGAGATATGGGGACATATGTATATGTATAGCTGATTCACTTTTTTATACAGCAGAAACTAACACCCCATTGTGAAGCAATTATACTCCAGTAAAGATGTTTTTTAAAAAAAATACATTCCAAAGGAAAAAAAAAAACTTAGCTCTGTCAATAAGTCGAGGTGAGTTTTCGGCTTTACACAGCTACATTGCCAACCATTAGAAAGATGTTAAATTAACATTTATTGCCAAGCTTAAATATCCTGTAATAAAAAGCCAAAATATGCACTCTTTTTTCCCCCCAATTCTTAAGCTGCGTTTTCGTTACCACATCTTCTTTACAAAGTTCTCTAACATTCGTTATGGAAACTTTTATTGTTTTAGGTGCTCCCACGGTAGTCTTCTTTGATCTAAAGAAAAAAGCATTTTATTTTCGTAAAAGAAAGTCATAGTAGATACTCCTTATTTTGTAGGTGACACGTCTAACCCCTGCCCAATTGGCTGTTTTGCTTCGTGTCTCCTTTTCAATCTATATGGTGACCCAGAAATATGATTTGACTTGCACCCTATCCAAATCCATATAATAAATTTATATGATAATGAAGTTCTCCATGTTGAAAAGCTGCTTTAATCTGTGTCCGTGTGCAAAGAATTCATCAAGTTATTTGGCTTAGGAACTGCGTGTAGTGAGAAATAATTCAAAGCTGGATAACCTGAGGGCACTAAAAAGGCATGGTATCCCTTGGCTCTGGTACTTTAAAAACCCAGATGTCTTTGGAATGGCTTGGCGTGCCTCAGATGAGACGTGGGTGTGTGGTGTTTATGTGCTGATTTTGTTGAGGCAGAAACAAAGTTTGAAAGTTGATCTGATGTCACTGGGTTTCTATGACATTTAGAATTTTTCTTGAAATGTTTTCTGGGTGAAGGAATAAGAAGTGATGTTTACTACATTAGCATCTTAGAGACCAAAATGTGTTTGCCCAGGAAAGCAGTCTTGTAGCTAAAATATTAATGGGGCAGAGTTACACGTTCTCTGTTTAATAAAAATGAAGGGCCACTCCAGGTGGTAAGGACCAGGGCTGTCCCTTTAGTCTCTGGAAGATGTGAGACACCGAGTGCATAACTGGTTTCACCCCCGCTTAGCCCGCCCAGCACTGTAGGGTTGACTCCAGAATTCAAGAGGGTCTTATCCTCTGGAAACATTCATCTGGGAAACTGCAAGTCTCTTAGGCTTGTTTCTGTGACAGGTTGCCCCAAGGGTTAGGTCAGACCCACCCTGCCCCCCGGACAGGTGCTGGGCTGTGTTTTGGTGGGTGGGACGTGATGGATCATTGGGTGGGATTCGCAGAGGAGAGGTGAGCAGGCTCTGAAGCTTTCAGCAGTTACAGACATGGGAAAAAGGAGGCTCCAGGCTGTTGGCACAAAGCTCCAAAGTCAGAGTGAATACGAAAGGTGTGCAGCCTGGCTTTGCTGGAGAGAGGAGCAAGCCCAGTGAGCCTGGAGGTAGAGGTCAGGGGACTGGCTGACCCCAGAGGTGAGGGGACCCTGCGTGGGACTGGAAGGCTTGGTGCTGTTGTGAATCCTGCCCGGGGCCAGTCAGTTCTCCAAGCACAGCAGGTGGCTATTTGGCCTAGAACTTCATGCAGCTTCCCAGACACCCAAAAGGAAGAGAAAAAACCAAGATGGCCTTTGACTGAAATGGGCAAGAATTCCAGACTGGATTCGATGAAGAAACAAAGGCGATACTGTGAGAACTGTGTCAGGCGTGCAAATCTAGGCACCTTCTTCCGTCTGGGCGGCAGCTGTGTGGGGCGGCCCGGGAGTGAAGGAGACACCATTCTCATTAGTGCTTTGGAGGCAGAACTGCAGCTCTGAAAGTTTTCTTTCTGTCTTTTTCTAAATACCACCGAGACGGTGATAAAGAGCCAGGTAAAATTCAAGGGGGGTGGTTAGCAGACAGCATTGTGAATTGCTCTGTGAATTGCTGATTTAAGCACTTGCTCTTTACCTTCTCCTGAGCTAAACCGCACACAGAGAAACATCCTGAGATGGAATATCAATGTTCTCGTTTTCATTTCAGCGCTGATCTGAGTAAATCATGCAGGACCATTCCTCTAAAGGGAAAAGGTTGGGGAGGGTGGAGGCTGATGTAGAGCTTGGGCGGGACGGGCAGCGGTGTTGACACCCCCTCTCACTGCGTGCATATTGGAGCCTCCCAGGTGCGTGCACCGCGGCAGGGGCGCGCTCCACGGCCGGTGCACGCTGCCTGCCTCGACCCCGCTTCCAAGGCAGGGTTACGTATGGCGTGAAAACTTCCCCTTTCTTTATAGCCTCGCCCGCCTCTGCCAGCTAGAGAGAGTGAGGTCGTTCTGGGGAGAGGGATCACAGCATAAACCTCTCCATCCCCTCACGCATGCTATTTGAGACTCGAAGTGAAAAGAAAGGGGAGAAAAACAAAGAAAAAGAAAATGTGGAAAACTCAAAAGTCATAGCCATATTTTTAAGTACCTCTTTTGCTTCTCAGGTCCATTTTGTAATAGGAAGGGATGAGATCCTGTGTAAGCGGTGTCTTGTAAGGTACTTGTCGTGATGGTGATTGGAATATAAAGCATCACTTTGGATGCTTAGGAACGCCATTGGCTTGCGATTTGCAGGATGGAGAATGTTCATTATAAAGTATGGGGAGATTTTTATATGCAGCATTAATGCCATGGATTGTATCCAGTAAATCTGGGGAGAAAGTCTGAGCCCCAGAGCCTCGGCCCTTTAAATCAATAATGCACTCCGCTGCTGAGAACAGTTTCCCAATTGCTGTATCAGCGCAGCCAGTGAAAGCAATAAGAAGCCCCTGGGGAGGAGCAGGTGTGACACTAAATTCTCCCCTCAGCTTAGGGACAGCCGAGGCTCTGAATGGCATCTCTGTAAGTTCTAGAGTTAACTAAGTTGGCTAGAAATTGCACTAAAGAGCAGTCTCTTGGTCTAGTGACCATGGTGTGTCATAAGGGTAGCTTGTACCTTTCAAATGTTTGATGGGTTGATGCAGTGGGCTTTCTATTTGTGTCTTTAGGATTCAGGTGCAGAAGTGCCTCTTCACAGGAGGGCAGTGCAGGGACATACACACCATTGGCCACAGCTGCCCAAGAGGTCTGCCCCCAGGTCAGGTGCTGTGATGGGGTGCACAGCCATAAATATGGCCCAAGGCAAGGGCCGGGTCCAGAGTAGATTCTTGATGGGAGGGTCTGAGGGTGACGATGACGACAGGATCGTGAGCTAGGACTGCTCAGGAGTCTTTAATGAGCAGATCTGGAAAAAGAAGCATGGAGGACTCCTGTTGGCTCTGTCTGGGTTTCCAAGACGATACAAAGTGTTTCTGCATCTGTTACTTTCTGTTTTCCGAGCTTCCTCCTCTGTCAGGATGATGACATTACGTTGGCCACTATCACCCACTCTCCCTCCTGCCCCATCTACAAGTTCTTGTTTTGCCATTAACATAACCATTGTCATGCTAGAGCCCAACATATCTGTGATGACAGCTGTCCATCTGGGAAACCAGCTGAGACAGACCCAAGGAGAGAAAACAGAGGCTGCAGGGAAGGGAGGTCCCTGGGGCTGGGGACACCCGTGTCCATAGGAAAGGGAGGGTCAGAAGGCCCCAGGGACAGTGCATATCTGCTTTGTGCCACTGTGTGATGTCCTGATCCAAACAGCATACACCCCTTAACGAGGCAATAAAAGCCCAAGCAAAGTCCTTAAGAAGAAGCCTGATGTAGAAGCCTGACTGTTGCCTCCCAGCAGGTAGTGCCTGGGTCACTGGGCTGGTGAAACACTTTGTGAACTGCAACACAGTATGTGTGTATTTCCTTTCTAGGTGCCCCAGGTTTGAGGTAATATGCACAATGGAGACAGGTCCTGCTCTACAGCGTGTTGAGTAAACACAGTTCTACATTCTGAATCAGGGCAGATCCCAATGCCTCTCTTCAGCTGTTGGTGCAGACAAGCTATTTCCCATCCAGGCTCTTGAGGGCAGTTTCTTCCTTAATGTATCCTGACCTCCTGATCAAGCTGCCGAGTTTTGTTAGCCCAGGACTGTCATGTTATGGACCCACATGAATAGATCAATGGATTTTATTTAATGATATTTGTTTCAGTTCAAAAAAATTCTTTTAAAGGTAAAAATAAAAATGGCCTTTTGACCTCTCCTGAATCAGCCCACAGATAACTAATTCCAGGGAACTTCTCTTCGGTGAGATTGGCCATACTGTTCAACCGAATGAGAATACAGGAGAATGGGGAGAAATAAGCATGTTTTGTTTTCCGTGGATGGAAGACCTTGAGGAATGTACAGATGTGGGGCAGAAAATACACAAATATGTGCTTCTATTATGATCGCAAAAAGAGGGGCAGGGGCTTCCCTGGTGGCGCAGTGGTTGAGAGTCCGCCTGCCAATGCAGGGCACACGGGTTCGTGCCCCGGTCCGGGAGGATCCCACATGCCGCGGAGCGGCTGGACCCGTGAGCCATGGCCGCTGAGCCTGCGCGTCCAGAGCCTGTGCTCCACAACGGGAGAGGCCACAGCAGTGAGAGGCCCGCGTACCGCAAAAAAAAAAAAAAAGAGTGGCAAGTCTGTCACACTTTTCCTAAAGGAGGTGACAACAGGAATCCAGATGGATTGTAATGACAGATGTCACATCTCAGGGGACCCCTCAACCTTGGGAAACCTCAGGGCAAGAAAATGACCCAGATAAAATGGGGTGGTCCCTGTCTTCCCTGACATGCAGGTTTGAAAACACTGGGGACACTGCTTGTCACAAGCTATTCATTTTACTTGGAAATGTTTGCAAGTGTTGGACTTTTTAGCATGACTTGGAGATGAGATTAAACACCACCAGAGCTTTAGAAATACCCGCCCCCCCCATGGAAAATTTGTGATGCTTGAAAGGAAGCAGCAAATTCGCAAAAGGATTTCCAGGCTGCTGTGAAATCGTGCTGTTAGGAAAGGAAGGTCAGCCTCAGGCAGATTGGAAAGTCGTTGGAGTGTGTCTTTGGGACTGGTCTGAACTCCTTTAGGGCCCCTTCTGCAGACATGAGGGCTGCCTTCCTGCCAGGTGCACACAGCCTGTCCTAGGATTTTTCTCCCTGCGCTCACCTGTCCTTAATGTCTGTACTTGGCCATGAAAGGCAAGGTGGTTTTTTTCTTTTTAAATTAATTGACTTAATTTTTTAGAGCAGTTTTAGATTTACCCAAAGAATTGAGCAGAAAGTACAGAGAGTTCCTGTATATTCCCTAACTTCTATGTTTCTCCTATGGTTCACATCCTGAATTGGTATGGTCATTTTTTATAATCCATGAACCTATGATGACACATTATCACCCCAAGCTCATAATTTACTTTGGGTTTCACTGTTTGTGTTATTCATTCTATGGGTTTTATGTCTCTCATTACAGTACCACACAGAATAGTTTCACTGCCCTAAATACCTCTTGTGCTCCACCTGGTCATCCCTCCCTCCATGTAAGCCCTGGGCATCTACTGAGCTTTTTAACCATCACCATAGTTTTGCCTCTTCCAGAATGTCATATAGTTGGAATCACACAGTATGTGGACTTTTCATGTTGGCTTCTTTCACTTACTAATATGCGTTTCAGTTTCCTTCATCTTTTTTCATGGATGTATAATATTCCATTTCCTAGATGTATCACTATTTATTTATCCATTCACCTACTTGGCAAATTTTGTTGCCATCTTGGTTGCTTCCAAATGTTGACAATTATGAATAAATCTGGTGTAAACATCTGTGTGCAGGTTTTTGTGTGGACATAGTTTTCAGTTTTTTGAAAAATCAAGATGTATTTTTTTCTGATTATCAAAGAAATATAAGGTTGAAATTGCCAATATATGATCTTTTTCACTTACAAATAAAGAAGTTACATAACAGTTCAACATAATATATGCTCATAGTATATAACTCAAATACCAAACTGTAGAAAATTGAAACAGGCTTTTTATTATAGGTAAAATTAACATAAGACTATGTTATGCCTCAGGGTCCATCCAGACTTGTTTTGCCCCCATACCTAGTCGTAGCTGGAACTTTGTCCACAATCCCAGAGAAGGTGAGCTCTCACTGCTTGTCTTGGTTGGGCAGCACAACAGCCCTCCTCACCCTGGAGACATCACTGCCCAGCTGTGCAGTGACACTCTTAGCTAGGCCAGTAATGCTTACAGACTTCTAGTTTCCAGAATTGTGAGAAAATAAATTTATGTTGTTTAAGCCCACCAGTCTGTGGGCTAACAAACTGATACAGTAAGTGGATGTTTGACTTTTAAGGAAATTCCCAAACTGTTTTCCAAAGTCATTGTACCACTTGACATTCCCCCAGCAGTGTATGAAAGTTCCAGTTGCTCCAAATCCTTGTCAACACTTGGTATGGTCAGACATCATTTTAGTGTTCCAATAGGTATGTAGTGGTGTCTCATCATGGTTTTAATTGGAATTTTCCTAATAGCAAATGATATTGAGGCATCTTTTCATGTACTTATTTGAGATTCAGAGCAATGTCTGTTAAAATCCTTTGATTATTTTTAAAAATCTTATTGTGTGTTTTCTTATAATTGAGTTTTGAAAATTCTTTATATATTTGCATACAAGTCCTTTATCAAATATGCTATTTGCAAATATATATTTTTTCAGGTGGTGGCTTATCTTTTAATTCTCTTAACTATACATTTGGCAAAGCAGTACTTCTTGATTTTAATTAAGTCCAAATGGTCCATTTGTTCACACTCTATGGATTGTGCTTTTCATGTGATATCTATAAAATCTTTGCCTGATCCATGATTTCAAAAATTTTCTATTTTTTCCCAGAAGTTTTATTGTTTTAGGTTTCACAGTTGACCATTGGACCATTTTGAGTTAATTTTTTAAATTCAGTTATTTTTAAAATTGAACTGTAGTTGATTTACAATGTTGTGTTAGTTTCTGGTGTACAGCAAAGTGATTCAGTTTTTTATACATATATGTGTGTTTGTATATATATGTATATATGTACATATACATATATATATACAAACACACATATATATATATCTGAAAAAGTATATACTTTTCAGATTCTTTTCCATTATTGCAAGATATTGAATATAGTTCCCTGTGCCATACACTAGGAACTTGTTTTTTATTTATTTTATATATAGTAGTTTGTATCTGCTAACCCAACCTCGTAATTTATCCCTCCCCCATTTCCCGTTTGGTAACCATATGTTTGTTTTCTATGTCTGTTGAATCTGTTTCTGTTTCTTAAATAAGTTTATTTGTATCAATTTTTAGATTCTGTGTATAAGTGATATATGATATTTGTCTTTCTCTATCTGACTTACTTCACTTAGTGTGATAATGTCTATGTCCATCCATGTTGCTGAAAATGGCATTACTTCATTCTTTTCTTATGGCTGAGTAATATTCCATTTTGTGTGTGTGTATGTATGTATATATATATATATATATCTTACATCTTCTTTATCCATTCATCTGTCGATTAGACATTTAGGTTGCTCCATGTGTCGGCTATTGTAAATAGTGCTGCTATGAACATTGCATGTATCTTTTTGAATTAGAGTTTTCTCTGGATATATGCCCAGGAGTGAGATTGCTGAATCATATGGTAGCTATATTTTTAGTTTTTTTAAAGGAACCTCTATACTGTTGTCCGTAGTGGCTGCACCAATTTACATTCTCACCAACAGTGTAGGAGGGTTCCCTTTTCTCCATACCCTCTCCAGCATTTATTATTTGTAGACATTTTGGTGATGGCCATTTTACCTGGTATGAGGTGATTGAATTAATTTTTATATGGTGTTAGGTATGGATCAAGGTTCATTTTTTTGTATGAATATCCGATTTTTCCAGCACTTCTTGTTGAAAAGACTGCTCTTTTCCCACTGAATTGCTTTTGCATATTTGTTAAAAATCCAGTTGACCATGTATGTGTGAGTCTATTTCTGCCCACTCTCTTCTGTCCTGTATTTTTCTATATTAATGCCAAATCCACGCTCTCTTGATTACTGTAGCTTTATAGTCTCAATCAGGTAGTGTAACTCTAAATCTGTTCTTTGTTTTCAAAGTTGTTTTGATTATTCTAAGTACATTGCATATTCATATGCATTTTATAATCAGTTCACCGATTCATACAAATAAAAAGGCTACACAGATTTTTTATTGGAAGTTTATAAATAACTTACAGGAGGAATAGACATCTTAACAATGTTGAGTCTTATAATTCCTGAATGCAGTACATCTTTTCATTTACTTACTTTTTCTTTGATTTCTCTCAGCAATCTATTATAGTTTTTAGTGCATAGGTCTTGCACATAATTTGTCAGATTTATCTCTAAGTATTTCAATTTTGACCTATTATAAATAGTGGATTAAAAAATCAATTTCTGATTGTCACTAGTACATATGCAATTGATTTTTGAATATCAATCTTGTATCCTGAAACATTACTAACATAGTACCCAGTTCTAAGAGCTTTTAAGAAAGATTCTGTAGTCTTTTCTACACATAACTCTTGTTGTTTGTAAATAAAAACAGGTTTATTTCTTTCTTTTGTAGAAATAAATGAAGACCAATCAAAAGAGAAAAAGCAAACGCTGTTTATTCAGAGATTGCTATAGCAAGGGAGTCAGTCACCATCACTTGTGTTTGGCAGAAACTCAAAGACAGGCAGAGGGGTGATAGAACTTTATAGCTGCAGAAAAGAGATTCAGACATATCCTGATTAGAGGCTTTTAGCAATGAGGAAGCTATAGGTGGGTTAACTGTGTGATTGATTCGGGACATATATTTGTCTTTCTCCAGTTGGTCCTAAATTGGAAGCAGGGGGAAAATTAGGGAGACTTCAGTTATTAATTATGTTCTTGCAGTTTTGGGCTATTGCTACAGGCATTACTATTTGGCTTCTCGGACTGGTTGCCGTGAAGACTAGTTTGATTTTCCGGACTGGTTACTGCAGATAGTAGGTTGACTTCTAGGACTGGCTGCTATAGCTATTGGTCAGAGTTCTATAGTTATATATGGTTTGGCCATTGTCCATTTGTATATTTAGTCTTTCACTTTATAATTTGGATACATTTTCTTTTTCATGCTATATTGCACTGGCTAGAACCTCTAGTACAATACTGCATAGCAGCAGTGAGAGTGGACATCATTGCCTAATTCATCTTGGGGAAAACATTCAATCTTCCATCATTAAGTATCATGGTAGCTTTTGGTTTTTTATAGATGTCTTTGATCAGTTTGAGGGCGTTCCCTTCTATTCCTAATTTGCTTTCAGTTTTTATCAGGAATTGATGTCAGATTTTCTCAAATGCATTTTTTCATCTATTGTGATGTTCACATAAGTTTTCTTCTTTTCTTTTTTCCCCCTCCTTTTATTTATTATTATTATTTTTTATTTTTTAATTATTATTATAAATTTATTTTTTTGCTGGTAGGTATAATGAATTCTATTGACTGGTTTTCAAATATTAAACCTACCTTACATTACTAGGGTAAATCCCACTTGGTCATGATGCATTATCTTTTTTATACATTGTAGGATTTCACTTGCTGAAAATTTTAAAAAAATTCTTACATCTGTGTTCATGAGGAATACTAATCTGTAGTTTTCTTTCCTTGTAATATCTTTATTTTTGGTGTCAGAATAATGCTGGTCTCATAGAATGAGCTGGGAAATATTCTTTCCTCTTCAACTTCTGGAAACGTTTGTGTACAACTGATGTTATTTCTTCCTTAAGTGTTTGGTAGAATTTCCCAGTGAAACTATCTGAGTGTGGTGTTTCCTTTGTGGAAGGTTTTAAACTACAAGTTCAATTGCTTTAATAGATATGCTATTTGGGTTATATTTTCTTGAGTGAGCTTCAGTAGTTTGTATTTTTCAAGGAATCTTTCCTTTCATCTAAGTTTTAGAATTAATTGGCCTAAAGTTGTTCATAATATTCTCATTAATATTTTAATATCTGTGGTACCTGTACTGATGTTAGCTCCCTCATCTTTGATATTGGTGATTTGTGTCTTTTATGGGGTTTTTTTTTGGCTGATCAGTCTGACTAGAGGCTTATCAATTTTACTGATCTCAAAGAACCAGCTTCTGCTTTCATTGATTTTTCTCTATTTTTTTGTTTTCTTTCTTGATTTCCACTTTGATATTTATTTTTTCTCATTTTTACTTTCATTAGGATTAATTTACTTTTTTTTCTGATTTTTTTTTTTAAGGTAGAAACTGAAGTCATTGATTTGAGACCTTCCTCCTGTTCTAACATAAGCATTTACTGCTCTAAATTTGCAATGGCATTTTCAATGTGTGTATATCATGAATCACAGAGTGTTACCATTGATTGGGACATTAAAAATGGTCATGTTCTACCTTTGCATTTTATAGTTAAGAGACCATAAATTAGTCAACATCTTAAAGTCAATGTATGTTCCTTCACTGGCCTTTAGACAACTTCTCTCATGAACCCAATTTTGGAAGGTTAATCTATCTTTATAATCACAATCTAGCTTTCTGTTCTGTTTTAATCTTTGTAAAAGACTTCAAAATTACTTTCTACCTATTCATCCTCTTTGAACCAAGAATAGCCTTTGGCAAAATGCAACTCCAATTTTCTTCTGTGTTTGTATACATCTATTCTAGGACCCAGACTCTTGAGGAAGGGGAGTGCTATTAGACATACCAAGTCAAAAGAAGATCAAGAAGTGTCAGGCTGCCGAAGGATAGCTGAGTGAATTCCAGCCAGTAAGTTGGGAGGAACAAGGACTGAGTAGATGTTCGTGGAAGGTGATGCTGAGATTTCACAAGAGAATAACTAGATAGCGTATGCTGGATCATCTTCCTTTCGGTAGCCTCTCTTTTTATAGCAATAACTCAACCCAGAATAATCCACACGCCACATGACTTGTGGAGGTGGTTTTTGACCCTTGTCTGTACATATTACACATCAAGAGTTTGGAGAATAAATGAGTGAATGAATAATTGTTGTGTAATTGTTTGTTCTGTTTACCTGCCACAGTCCATATAACTCTTCTCATAGCTGAAATATCACGGGAATTTTTTGTACATTTGGTTTAATCCAGTAAAAGGAAACTAGAAAATTAATGGGGCATGAACATTAGTTAGTTTCCTCCCTCATCTTGGCCCAATTTCTTAACTTCACTCTCAGCTGAGATGAATAAGATTTGAAACACCAGGAACTGGATTTAAATGTGTCATAGCATCAACATATCGCCCCTTGTTGAAGTCCGGAAGAAAAGAGTGCATGGAGAACAGATGGTTGTGTTGAAGGCACTAATTTCTGCTGGATTCCTAATTCAGCAAAGAAGAAAGGAACCCGCAGCCACAGCACCCCGTCCCCCTGCCTTGGCTGCTGTGTTTTGTCATGTAAGCCAGACACCACTGCAGTGGGCTGTGGGGGAGCTGAAGACAGCTAAACCTTCTATCTTTTAAAAAAAATAATAGTCATAATTTTTCCACCCTTATTCATCAGTTTTCAGAATTTCAGTCCATTTATATGAAACAGCCAATCACTCAGTAGGTGAAAAGAAGTGGGGCAGGCTTACTTGAAATTTAGTTAAGAGCAGGTGGCAGAGGGAAAGGGCTACACGTGGTGCTGCATGATCATGGGATACCCGATAATGTTAGGATGAAGATGTTATTATTTTCCTTGGATGAGAAAGTGTCCAGCCTGAATGCATGATTACACTGGTTAAATACTTCTCAGTAGTCTTGCGCTATCTTTATATGTGCATATTTATCTGTGGGCTGACTTTTGGGAAGAGATTCTGAATCAAAATTAGATTGTCAAGAATGTTGAGGGTAAGGAAGAAATTATAGTATACTGACCATGTGTTTGAGAAAGACAAGCAGAACTGAATTTGACAGTCAGTTCTGTTTCCTTTGCTTTAACTTGTCTCGAGACAGCAAGACTAATATACTATCTGTAATCTATTCAAATCGAGGGGTGCTTTTTTGACACCGACTGTACACCCTGCCTTGTGGTAATATAGAATATTCATACATTGCCCTTTGCCAAAGTAGTCGTGGTTTGGGGCTACATGAGTTATGCTGGGGGGATAACTACATATGCGTTTGATATTGCTGGGGAGTATTTTATGAATTGCTTAACTGAAAATAATAAAGAGGCTAAAATATACGGTAAAGACAATGATTGCTGTGAGAGTTTCGAGTAGGATGAAATTAGTTTCTGGGGCAACTGGGGAAGAGTCCTTAGAGGGGTCAGTCTTGGAATAGACATAGAAGGGTTATTATATTCGGTTATGTGATGAGAGGCATACGTGTATATCAGGAATTGGGAAGAGAATCTACAAATATATAGAGACAGGAATATGCATTTTGTGATCTTAGGATGGTAAGGGGAAAGTATCCTGTGGTACAGCATTGTAGTTAAGACTTTATTTAGCCCCTGGAATGAGAAAGCCTGGGTTCAAATACTGGCTCTATACAACCTGGTAGTTGTGTAACCTTATACACAACCTACTAAGTGTGTAACCTGGATTAGTTAATCGCATTCAGAATTCATAAAGCCTTCTCAAAACCGGGCTATGCAAGGTCCCTCTCCTGGTATTTATTTATGTTCTTTTCTCCACTCACCCTGGGAAGGACCTGGCCTTGGGGATCCCTGAAAGAGTTGACGGCTGAGGACTGGCTGCTGACAATACTCCCAGAGCAGGGGCCACATGTTCTCCGTGGGAGGGGATCTGGGCAGTGCCTCTCCACATCCGTCAGACCGACTAAACTCTCCTACGAGTTCTAATGGTCTGTTTGTTGACTCAGTCAATTTTTTTCTAGATACATTTTTTATTATTTGCAAACAGTGAGTTTCAGCTCTCCCCTTCCTTTGTCCAGATCTCTTTTTCTTTCACTTGGTTTATGGAGTTGATGAGGCGCTCCAGTGCTGTGTGCAACAGCAAGAGTGACAGCCGTCATAGTCTTTAAAGAAACACCATAAAAATTTCTCCAGTAAGCATACCGGTCGCTATAGATTTTTCATACAACCAGCGTGGAGGCAAGAATGCTCCTGTCTTTC
>NW_006782864.1:2493658-2506997 GCF_000442215.2 Lipotes vexillifer
CTTTCCCTAGTTTACTAAGTTTTTGAAAGAATATAAATAGGTGCTGGATTTTATCATATGATTTTTTTGTATTGGTTGAGATAATGATTTTTCTCTTCCTTTAGTCTACTGATGTGGTAAATAACATTGAGCTTTTTGATGCTGTGCTATGCTTGCACTTCTTAGATAATCCAGTATTGATCGTGATACATTACTTTTTAAAAAAAACCCACAGTGTTGTATTCAGTTTGTTAATTTTACTTAAGGGTTTTGTCATCTACATTAATTTTTAAAATTTAATAGACTTAATTTTTTAGAGCAGTTTTCAGGGTCACAGCAAACTGAGAGGGAGGTACAGAGAGTTCCTATAGACTATACCCCCCAACAGGCACAGCCTCCGCCATTTCAACATCCCCCAACAGATAGTACTTTTGTTACAACTGATAAACCTACACTGACATCATCTTCATCCAAAGTCCATAGCTTACCTTAGGGTTCATTCACTCTTGCTGTTGTACCTTCAGTGAGTTTGGACAAATGCATAATGACAACTATCCACCCATCTTTATAATATCATATTGAGCAGTGTCCCTGTCCTAAAAATCCTCCGTGCTTTGCTTGTTTTTCCTTCCCCCTCTGTAACCCCTGGCAACCGCTGATCTTTTTACGGTCTCCATGGTTTTACCTTTTCCAGAATGTCATATAGTTGGAATCATATGGTATGTAGCCTTTTCACATTGACTTCTTTCACTTAGTAATATGCACTTAAGTTTCCTCTAAATTTGTCATGGCTGGACAGCTCATTTATTTTTAGTGCTGAATAATATTCCATTGTATGCACCACAGTTTATTTTATCCATTCACCTAACTAAATGACTTCTTGGTTGCTTCCAAGCTTTGAAAATTATGGATAAGCCTTCT
This sequence comes from Lipotes vexillifer, assembly GCF_000442215.2. Lineage (NCBI taxonomy): Eukaryota > Metazoa > Chordata > Mammalia > Artiodactyla > Lipotidae > Lipotes > Lipotes vexillifer. The sequence goes on from NW_006782864.1 coordinate 2,494,559, forward strand.
ATAAACATCTGTGTGCAGGTTTTGTGTGAACATACATTTCCATTTTGTAAAAAAGATGTATTTTTTGTCTGATTATCAAAGAAAACTGAAGTTGAACCATATGAAATTTCCAATATTTGATTGTTTTTCGCTTAGAGAAATACCAGATTCACATAGTTCAACAATCATGGTTGCGGTATATTACACTGATGGATTTTCATCTGTTAAAGCAATAAACCGCATACAGTCATGCTGTGTAATCCTATTACCTAGTGTTTCTGCTTTTTTATGATTTCATGTTTCATATTGGTAATATCTTCTCAACTCCTTAAATATATTTAGCATCCTTATTTACCAATTTTGGTTGGTATTTTCCAATATTTTTGCTTCACTTGGTTTTGTGCCTGGTTGCCTGCAAGAACGCTGGTATTCCAGACAAAGGCAGAGACATTGAAAAGGGAGGAAGGAAGGACAAGGAAGAAAGATAATGACTTCTCTTTGGAAGTACTGGGTTTGAGCAAGAGAGTGGCTGGACCTACAGGGGATGTTCTGAGGCCCTTAGGAAGAGGCAAATGGAGGTCGGGAGGAGACGGTGAGAAGTGGAGTCTCAGAGTTTGAGAGCTGAGAGATGTCAGAGCAGCATCTCTGTGCCACGCAGCCTCTTTCGAGCTCTGCACTTCTCAGCCTGCTCTTTGCAGGTCCCTGGGAGGTTGGCCGAGACCAGCTCTTCCAGATTTTGCTTCACACTGAACTGCAATCTAGCTGAAGCTGGAGATAGCTCTCCCAGTCTGTTTTCTTTTTCTTTCAATCTGGGCTTGGCAGCCACAGAAGGGAAGGGAAGAGGAGCTGATTAGAAAGGAGGGAAAATAGAACCGGGTTTTCAAAAATCCACTTGCCTTCTAAGCACTTGGGGAGCTGCAAAAAACCTAATTCCCGGTCCCTTGGCCCCTAGCAATTCTTGTGATGAGGTCTGAAACCTTCCTTTAAAAGAAAAACCCCTATGATTCTGAAACAGGTGGTCCAGGGACCAAACTCTGGGAAAGATTGGAAGGAAAAGGACTACTCCAGGTCTGGTCTGTATGCAGAGGGGCGGGCGGTTGTGTGGAAACTAGGGATTCCTGCGCCCCTCCCTGCTGTCCCCGAGAGGCGGCACGCTGCACTCTGTGGCAGATGGATGTGCAAACCTCTGCTTGCTTTAGGTTGTGTCTCCCTCTGGTCCCTCCAGCTGAGGGAAAGGAGTGACATGGGGACTCTGGAGCGTCTGGGGAGTATTTATTGAATACAGCCATCTTCCACTGAACAAGTCTATCTCTCTGAACCACCTGGCTAGAGAGAATGGATTATTTCAGAATTCCCTATTTTTCTTTAATCATGCTATCAGTTCAAAGCAACCTGCAAACAGATTAAAATCTGGGACTTCGAATAGGCAAATAGATAAGCTGAAATGCAAGTGGTGGTGAGCTGGAGGTGACAGCAGATTTGCAGCTGGCAGCCATGTGCATGTGTGCCCTGAAGGTCTGGAGAGCAGTATTAAGCAACACAGGTATTTCTGGAAAAATAAAATATGCTTCCAGATACTTGACTCTAGGGATTCAAGAGAAAAAAATTTCTGTTTCCCTGTCATTAAGTGAAACAAAGTTATTAATCTATTTTTCGACTAGTGGCACGGCTGGACCCTCAGGATTTCAGCAGTGCTGAGGCTTCCCAGCCCTGCCCCACTTCAGCTGGCTAACTTGGTGTGCAAAAATCTAGCTAAACATGGAGGGGGGGACACTAGGGTGGGAAGAAATAGACAGTCCATTCTTTGCACATTATTTTACAGTGAAAAATGTTCCTAATAAATTTGCTGATTACTTTTCTCAGATTATAAAAGTTATATGTACCTACAGGTATTCTTGAAAATAGGATGAATGTACAATCTGTGAAAATAAAATCACATTTCAAGTGTACCAGAGGAAACTGACTTTAAAAATTTAAATTTTCTTGTACGTGGAAGAATCTCTTTGTTAGGTGGATATTCTGTTTTGTTCGTTAGTCCAATTAAAAATTATTATTATTTACTATTGCTGCATTCAAAGTGAGGTCTATTGGAGTTATGTTCTACAGTAAAAGTCATCTGGCCATTTGTTTATTTATTTCAGCTTTATTAAGGTATAACTCACAAATACATTTGTAATATATTTAAAGTGTACATCATGGTGATTTGACATATGTACACATTTATGTACACATTGTGAAAGGAGTCTCTCCACGGAGTTAATTAACACATCGATCGCATCACATATTTATCATATTTATCTATTGTTTATGAGATTGATTAAGTTCTAATCTCCTAGCAATTTTTAATTATACAGTACAGTGTTATCAGCTATAGTCACCATGTTTTACATCAGATCCTCAGGCCTTATTCATCTAACAGTTGAAAGTTTGTACCCTTTTACCAACCTCTCCTTATTTCCTTCACCCTGCAGCCCCTTCTGTACTGGTTCTGAGTTCAGCTTTTTACTGATTGATTGATTCCACATATAAGTGATTTCACGCAGTATTTCTCTTTCTGTGTCTGGTTCATCTCACTTAGTGTAATGTCCTCAAGGGCCATGATTGCGTCTCAAATTGTAGGATTTCCTTCATTCTCATGACTGAATAATATTCCTTTGTATGTAAATACCACATCTTCTTTAGCCATTCATTCATTGATGGACATTTAGGTTGTTCCATATCTTATGATTTATGAATATTGTGAATAATTGTGAATAATGCTGCAATGAACATGAGAGTGCAGATACCTCTTTGATATCCTGTTTTCATTTCCGTGGGATATACGCCCAGAAGTGGAATTCCTGGATCATATGATAGATCTACCTTTAATTTTTTTGAGGAATCTCCATTCTGTTTTCCAAAGGGCTATGCCAGTTTACCTTCCCACCCACAGGGCACAAGGGTTCCCTTTTTCCAAATCTTTGCCAACACTTGTTATGTCTTGTCTTTTTCATGATGGCCATTCTGAATGGTGTGAAGTGGTACGTCAGTGTGGTTTTCATTTGCATTTTCCTGATGGTTAGTGATGTTGAGCACCTTTTCACATGCCCACTGGCCACTTGTATATCTTCTCTGGAAAAATGTCTATGTAGTTCCTCTTCCCACTTTTAATCAAATTGTTCTTTTTTTTGTTATTGAGTTACATGAGTTCTTTATATATCGTGGCTGTTAAGCTTTATCAGCAATATGATTTGCAAATATTTTCTCCCGTTCCATAGGTTACCTTTTCATTTTGTTGATGGTTTTGTTTTGTTTTTGCTGTGCAGAAGCTTTTAGTAGAAGGAAAGAAATATCAAAGATCAGAGTGGAAATACATGAAATGGAGACTAAACAGACAATAAAAAAAGATTGATGAAACTCAATGCGGTATTTTGAAAGAGTAAAAAAAATAGACAAATTTTTAGCCAGACTTACCGAGAAAAAAAGAGAGAGCACTCAAAACCAAAATTATAAATGAAAGAGGAGACATTACAACTGATACTACAGAAATACAAAGGATCATAGAGACTACTGTAAACAAACAATGCCAGAAAACTGGCCAGTCTAGAAGAAATGGATGAATTCATAGAAGAGTACAACCTACAAAGGCTGAACCATGAAGAAACAGAAAATCTGAGCAGACTACAGAAATTGAGTCAGTAATCGAAAACCTCCCAGCATAGAAAAGTTCAGGACTAGATGGCTTCACGGGTGAATTCCACCAAATATTTAAAGAAGAATTAATACTAATCCTTTGGAAACTCTTTCAAAAATTAGAAGAGGAGGGAACACTTCCAAACTTACTTTACGAGGCCAGCATTACCCTAATACCAAAACCAGACAAGGACACTACAAGAAAAGAAAACTAAAGCCTAATATTCCTCGTGAACATAGATGCAAAAATCCTCAACAAATATTAGCAAACCACATTCAATAATACATTAAAGGGATGATATACCATGATCAAGTGGGATTTATTCCAGGGAGGTAAGGAAGGTTGAAAATCTGCAAATCAATCAGTGTGATACACCACATGAACAAAATGAATGTTAAAGTCATTTGATCATCTCAGTAGATGCAGAAAAAGCATTTGATGAAATTAAACATCTATTCATAATAAAACTTTCAACAAACTGGTTGTAGAGGGAATGTACCTCAACATGAGAAAGACCATATATGCTAAGCCCACGTCTTAACATTATACTCAAAGGTAAAACACTGAAAGCTTTTCCTATAACATCAGGAATGTGATAAAGATGCCCACTCTCACCACTTTTATTCAACATAGTGTTGGAAGTCCTAGCCAGAGCAATTAGGCAAAACAAAGAAATAAAATGTATCAGATCACAGAGGAAGAAGTAACACTGTCTCTATTCGCAGATGGTCTGATATTATATGTAGAGAACCCTAAAGACTCTGCCAAAAATACTGTTAGAACTGATATACAAATTCATTAAAGTTGCAGGATACAGATCAATGTACAAAACCCAGTTGGTTTCTATACACTAACAATGAACTATCAGAAAGAGAAATTAAGAAAGTAATCCCAGTTACAATTGCATCAAAGAGAGTAAAATACTTAGGAATAAATTTAAACAAGGAGGTAAAAGATCTGGACACTGAAAGTGACAAAACATTGATGAAAAAAATTGAAGAAAACACACAAAATGAAAAGATATTCCATGTTTATGGATTGGGAGAATTAATATTGTTGAAATGTCCATTTTACCCAAAGCAATCTACAGGTCCAGTTCAATCCCTATCAAAATTCCTATGCATTTTTCACTGAAATAGAACAATTTCAAAATTTGTATGGAAGCACAAAAGACCCCAGGTAACTGAAGTGATCTTGCGAAAGAAGAATAAAGCTAGAGGCATCACACTTCCTGATTTCAAAGTATATTTCAAATCTTTGGTAATATGTATACATATAGCTGATTCACTTTGTTAGAAAACAGAAACTAACACACCATTGTAAAGCAATAATACTCCAATAAAGATGTTAACCCCCCCCAAAAAACCAGTATGATATAGGCATAAAAACAAATATACAGATCAATGGAATACATAGATCATAAATAAACCTTTACATGCATATGTGATCAAGTAATTTACGACAAAAGAACCAAGAATAAAGGAAAGGATAGCCTCTTCAGTTAATGGTGTTCAGAAAACTGGACAGTCACATGCAAAAGAATGCAACTGGACCACTATCTTATTCCCCACACAAAAATTAACTCAAAATGGGTTAAAGACTTAAACATAAAATCTGAAACCATAAAATTCCCAGAAGAAAATATAGGGAGTAAACTCCTTGAGACTGGTTTTGGCAATGATTTCTGGGGGGGGGGGCTTGACACCAAAAGCAAAGCCAACCTAAGCAAAAATAAGCAAGTGGAACTATAAAAAAAAGCAGACTACAGAACAAAAAAACTTCTGCTTACCTGACACTTTATGACGTAATTAACATGCTTTTATAGAGGAACCGCTCGTGAAAAAAGTTACTTAAAATTATTTGTAATTTTACAACTGTTGCCTCATGCTTCTTTTCTTTTTTCTTTTCTTTTCTTTATTTTTTGCGGTACGCGGGCCTCTCACTGCTGTGGTCTCTCCCGTTGCGGAGCACAGGCTCCGGACGCGCAGGCTCAGCGGCCATGGCTCATGGGCCCAGCCGCTCCGCGGCATGTGGGATCTTCCCGGACCGGGGCACGAACCCGTGTCCCTTGCGTCTGCAGGCGGACTCTCAACCACTGTGCCACCAGGGAAGCCCTGTGCAGAACTTTTAAAGGTACATAGTGGGAATGGATCAGGACTATAAAAATAACGAAAATTGAGGATTCAGTCATAACAACAGAGTTCAGTTTGAGAATAATTGTATGGTACATGCCAAGGAGTATAAAATAATAGTGTAAAAAGAGAATCAAACGTAAAAATGTTACACAGAGTAATGAGGCCTCATTAAACCTGCCCCTGCTGCCCTGCTTGTTGGGTTTTCTGGGTGACTGTCATCTATTTCAGAAGACCAGGGACTCGGTTTTGTCTTGGTTTCTCCACCACCTAAACCTCACTCCAAACAAATAGATGGAGACAAGTGTTTGCCCTTGGCAGTGGTTGGGTTAATCTTGGAAGACCTCATAAAGCCACGTTTTTATAAAGTGCTAACCTTTTTCTTATTCCAGGGATGCATTTTATAAGAGAAACCAAGAGACCTTGGGAAATGACCATGCAGGATTGGCTTGTGTTTAAGCTTTCACACTGCAGAAGGCTTTGGTAGCTTTGTTGCTTCAAATCACCCCGTCTTCTCTGACTTTAATCACTGATCTCACTGGCTTTATTTTTTTCTCTCATCTCTAACTTTAACTTCTTTACAGGAGCTTCTGGAGGAAAAAAAAACAAAACATTTTTGTTTTATTTTCCCAAACAGCAAAAGTGAGGCCTAGGTGAGGTATACTGCATTATGTATCCTCCAGTGTTCTCTTATTTCTCCTGCGATTCTACTTAAAATGTGCAGACATCTTAGAGAAATATTGAGCTCTGCCCTCACACAACAGAAAAATTGTTCCTCTGTACTTTGGTGGTAATGTAATTTTTTGAGTTGCAAGACTTTGATTTAAAATTGTCATGCACCGACGTAGGCACTTGTGTAGGCAGACGGAAGTAAGGGATTTAGTGCGAACATGTTTACACAATCATGAATGCTGCCCAGCCCACCCTATATGGTTTTCTCCAACAAAAGTTCATTTTTCTCAAAACTTGTTTAAGATAAGCATTTCTCATTTCAAATGCTCTTTTAAAAATACTTCAGAAAAATAATAAAATGACCTAATTCTAGAAACTTTAGGGCTATCTTGTTTGCTTTTGGGAAAGGGACTGATTCCTGTGTACAAGAAGAAAGACCCCCAAAGAGCACCTGGTGTGGATAGATGGCACATGTCTTAGTCAGCTCGGGCTGTGAGACAAAATAGCATCGCGTGGGGGCTTACACAATAGACATTTACTTTCTCACGGTTCTGGAGCTGGAAGGCTAAGATCAAGGTGCTGGCATGGTTTCTCGTGAAGTTTCTCTTCCTGGCTTGCAGAACTGCCAGCTCCTTGCTGTGTCCTCACATGGCCTTTCCTCTGTGCACATGTCCTCGTCTTAGAAGGACGCCAGTTCTACTGGATTAGGGCCCCACTCTTCTGACCCTTTTCAATGTTAATTACCTATCTCAAAATACAATGATGCTGGGGCGTGGGAGAGGGTGGTTGGTGAGGGCTTCCACATATGAATTTGGGGGGTGGGTAATACAATTCAGTCCATAGCAGCACAAATGCCTGGGATCCTATGATTAAAAACTAAGTGACATATCGCCCTAGGCCACAGCCTGTGTCTGACCACAGGTTAAATGAGATTTACTAAACCAGCATCTGGTGGATTGGGATTCTTGGAAACAGTGGAGGCGTTGGCTCTGCCAGTCCCGAACCTCCTCTTGCTCAACCACCTGGATCTGCACGTGTCATGATGGCTGCAGCAAGAGGGCTCACTCTGAATCTGGACTTCTGTACCAGCTGCAGCAATTCCTCGGTTTCCTGGGAGTTTTTCTTCAAGCTCAGCTGTCCTCAGGTCCCCTTGAGAGTTTTCCTCTAATGTGTACAGTCTGCAAAATGCCTGCAGGAGCTGTTGCCAGAACTCTCTCCGGTCTTCACGCTCCCTCCACCTCTTGGACCTGCCCTGCCCTTGGGGTTCAGGGATGGTAAAAACTGGGAGGTGGGTTTGATTTCATTTTCAGAGTGGAAGGGAATCTATAGCAATGATGTACACACACTTCCACACAATCAGGAGTCTTGGGCTCTGGTTCTGGATCACTTCTTTCTTTCATGCATGCGATCAGTCCCTCAATCAACAAACCTTTCTTGAACACCGACTGTGTGTCAGGCATGAGGCTAAATGATGGGGATGCAAGTGAACAAAATAGGTGTAAAATCCGTGTTCTCTGAGGAGTTAGAAGTTGTGATGTCACTGTCCTCATCTTAAGGTAAAACAGAATACGGTAAATCATCAAAACTGGGATGAACCTTTAAAATTGTGATTTTTTTTTTCCCCCACTAATTACTGGAATGACTAGGTCCTTAAGGAATTTGGAAAATTCAAAAATTTACAAAAATAAGTCACCTGTGATCCATGGTAAAGAATATTAATCTTTTGGTGTGTTTCTTCCTAGACTGGCCATGTCTATGCACACAAACGTGTAGAGTACACATAGATATTTCTGTTTAAAAAATTTGGCATCTTTTATTTTCTGGTTTGAAACAGACTTTTTTTCTTAGTGTTATTGCATAGTTATTTTTCACGTCATTAAATATTATTAATATGCTTGTTAGTGGCAGTTTTGGTGATCTATCATATATATGTCATAACATTTATCCCTCTCATTCAGGACATTTAAATTATTTTCTCATTTTCACTGTTATAAATAAATGACAGTACATGTCTCCGATTGCTTCCTTAAAATGAACTTGTAGGAGTAGCATTTTGGATCAAACAAGTTTTTGCCTTTTGAATGTATATTGCAAAATTTCCATCCAGGAAGATTGTATCAATTCACATGCCTATTAGCTGTGTACAAGAGTCTTAGTTTTCCTGTATCATCACTGATATGGATATGTATATTTTACAAACCTTTGCCAATTTAATGGGTGAAAATACATATGTATTTTAAAGTGATATGAGGTAGAATTTGGATGAACTTCTCTTTATGTATCTTTTAGCTATTTTCATTTCTACAATTCCTATTTATATCTTTTGCTTATTTTAATATTTTTTCTTATAAATTTGTTAGAACACTCTTTATCTTAAAGGTATTAGACCACTTTCTTTTACATATTGCAGACATTTTCCTGCTTTGTGGTTTGCCTCTTACATTTATGTATTTCAGATTACGAACATATATATATGTATATGTATATATTTAGCTATATCTATCAGTACTGTTTCCTTTGCTTTGTTGTTTAGAAAACTTTCCAATCACAAAGTTAGATATATTTTCCTAGTTTTCTTTTTGGTCCCAAACTATTGGGTCTATTTTGGGAGTCTTTTCCTATTCCAATGTTTTTGTCTATTTTTTCTATGGCTAAAGCTGCACTGTATTTGTCCTGGTCTTTCGTATGTCAGATCTCCAATATCATTTTTTTCCTACTTCTTTATCCTCTTCTTCTGCAGTCTAGGAAGTGAGTCTATCTGGGCTTCACACTGACCTGCAGTATTGATTCTGTTCTTGCCCTGCTGTGAAAGGTCTTCCACATTAAGCTGTGATATTTTTAATAGCTTTATTTTATTAACTCAGATCTTAATCAGTTGTCTTATCCCATCTTTGAGCTTTAATCCTCAGTCCATATTTTCTGAAATTAAATGGCCCAGTACAACATGCCACTTAAAACCTACTTCTATTTATTGTGGTAAATATTTTGCGAAGATGAAATTCCTTGATGTCTCTTCCTTGAGAGTTTTTTCAGTGTCTTCTTTTGTGTCATGTAATTTTTTTCTGTGCGCCACTCATCAGTTTAAGGCCTGCCGCACATCCCCAGTGTGTGTGGACCAGCCTTGGATCCTTTCAGAGTCCACCCAAAACTTCTTAGGATCTTCTGATCCAATTTCAGCTGTAGGACTGGATGACAGACCATTTCAGTAGCCCAGCAACCTGGGTAGGACATCTTGCCTTGCGGCCTTGGGCAGAGGAGTTTTATTTCTTCCTTCTCTGTGTTGGTAAAACCTTTCTCTAGGGGGTCGGTCTTCTCTTCCTAGATTTCCAGTTGGTCCATCTTCCACTATAGGTTTCTGTATCCAACCAATCCGGGTGCACCAATCTGGGAAAGAGCCCTACTCATCAGAGGGAATCTCCGAGACTCATGGTTTCTCTTGGTTTATCTGCATTTAACCTTGACTTCCTAGTGAAGTTGCCCCCCAGTTTTTCTGGGGCTCAGCCCTGGGACCTCAACTTCAGAATGTGAAATGGGGATCTGCCAAGACAACCTCTCCGCCTTCCTGAGAGATGGAGCCCCCATCTCACATCGGGCAGACATTCTTGGGCAGCTGGGGAGTTAAACCTTTGGTATGTTTTGTCTCTGCTCTAATCACCTGCTCTTTACCCTAGAACGAGAGTAAATACCTCAAAAATTGGTGGCTTGTGAGAATCACTCTTCTGTAATGATCAGTCTGTTTCAGGTTTTCTTTTTTTCTTGTAGTTCTTGGCTTACGTTAGCTGGTTTCTGGAAGAGGTATAATTAGATACCTATGATGAAATAAGATGGTGAAGATTTAACTAGGAAATCAGCAATGGATCTTAAAGCTTATTTGAAATAACACATCTCCTGCCAGCCTCACAGCTGTGATTGGAGGATAAAATGAGAGGATAAATGTGAAAGGACTTTGAAGGCTGCTAGGAACATTATGCAAATACAAAGTTGCTTTGTTACCGCCACATTTTATGAGACCAGAAATCAGTAGCCTTGTTGGAAGCAAATGTGAGTTGCGAGTTTTTTAAGGAATGTGTGATAATGGAAGATGGTTATTTAGGTGAAGCAGAGAGCCGTTCTATTTCTATGTGTTTCGCCCTCTCCTTTCACAGCAATAGATCTGAAATAGAGGTTGGTCTCGTTCTTTATCCCTGCAAAGAGAAGGCTGGCCTGAATTTCCACTTTAGACTGTTTCTTATAGTGCCAAGAGATTGTTTCAGCCAAAGAAACTAATCTGCAGATAGGTCTGCCCACGCACAATGCCCAGCAAAGGGGGCAAAGGCTTTAATTAAAATGGAGGAGTTGGTCGTTTCTGGCCTATCTGGGAAGCTTAAAGTTGATGTGGTTTGAATGAAAGTAATGACTTTTGCTTAGAATGCAAATATTAATGCAAGAAAGAAGCTGGGTTTGACTCTGAGTGCAACTGAAAGAGATTGTAATTCCTTTTTCATGTTTTTTTTTTCCCCTGAAAGGAATGGTCCTTTACCCTCTTGGAACTCCGTAAGGTATACATTTAACATATAAGGTATATATTTTTTTCTTTTAAGCTCCTCTCAGTTGGCTTTTTAAGCTCTTAAAAGCAGTTTAGATATTAATTTTAGATATTAATGCACCTTTGAAAAAGTCCTAAGGACTCGCTCTTGTTCGTGTTTATTTGGATGACGTAAGTCAGTTTCAGAAGGTAGCTTTCTTCCAGGGCTTCTCAGTTTGGTTGTCTGGACAGCACTTACCAATCCCATAATGCAGCGGTCCACAGCCCGCTAGGGACAGGGCCCCACAGCAGGAGGTGAGCGGTGGGCGAGCCAGCGAAGCTACATCTGCCGCTCCCCATGGCTTGCATTACCGCGGGAACTGTCCCATTTTTCCCACCCACTCCCCGACCCCAGTGCGTGGAAAAATTGTCTTCCACGAAACCGGTCACTGGCGCCAAAAAGGCTGGGGACCGCTGCCATAATCTCCATTCACACACACAGAAAGCTAAAGTGACCACACTGCGAAAAGTACACATATTTACCATTGAATTTGTACGTACCAAAACCAAGTTTTCAGTTTTGAAGTAACACGTGCTACCCTTGGGTTAAGTAGGCTCCTCTAAATAACAATTATTGCAATGAAAAAAATATGCATTTTGAATGTTGATAAGGGTAGATGGAAATGTGGTCAGTTAATCAGTATATGTTAAACGCATTCCAGATCAGTGATGCTTTTTACTAATTACAATTATTTTACATATAAAGTAGACTTAATAAGGAATTACAAAGGCTTGAGCATTGTAAAGTTATTATTTTTATGTTAAAGATGAATCTGTTATAAAAGTTAAGAAGGAAAACCATCCAGCCTCCTTCTACCCTAATAAATCATGCTTTTTTTCCTTTTCCCTTGCCATTTCTTCTTGGTGTACTTATGAATTTTTATTTAATTGTCATCGGGGGAAGGGTAAGCTGTGACAAAGCGAGAGAGAGGCATGGACGTATATACAAGCCATTTTGAGTTTAGCATTTTCCATCCAACATTCATTACGTAGAAAGCATTATTTCCATTTCCAATTGAACATAAGGGCATTGACGGCGGCTTGAACCCATCCCCTGTTGTCAAAAATGTAGCTGTCTCCCAATTTATTTATTTCTTTCTTGTTCCTATTTCGATAATGCCGCGATGAACATCTTTGCTCAAATTTAACTGTAACTTTTTATGGGGAAGGTTTTGTTTTTAGAATAAATGGAATGGAATTTCGGTGCCAAATTCCAAGCAATTTCAGATGGTTAAGGGAAGCTGAGAGGAGGGTAGTTAAGAGAAGTCATTTGGAGGAAGATGCAGTAGGTGACTCGGTGTCCCGTCAGGACAAAGGGGTGAGTGTACCAGGAAGAAAGGGGAGGGCTGCTGGAGAGCTCCAGGGCTGAGGCAGGGCAAGCTGAGAGCACTTGGAACATTCTGCTGGGAACCTCTTTCC
>NW_006782864.1:2507046-2510422 GCF_000442215.2 Lipotes vexillifer
TCTTTCCCTTTGTCAACCAACATGATTTGTGGCTTTGGGTTTGAATCAGACTCACTGGGACTCCGTGCTCCTCTCACTGGGGAGTGGACTGTCATTGGGGTTGTCACTTCCTGCCTGAAGTCAGGGTGGGGAGGCCTTGTCTCCAGCCTGGAAAAAGCAGCAGCGGGAAAAGAGAACCAGGCGGAACGGATGCGGCTAAATGGTGAGCCAGCACGCCTCCCCCATCAGTCTACAATCAGGTGGTGTTTGCCGAGACTCTGTTTCTTTTCACCCAGACCCTGGGGCAAGGCAGTCCTTCCATCAAACCTGGAGGCTGGGAAGCTGAAGGAGAAAAACTAGCCTTCAATGAACAAAATCACAAAGAAGGCTCATCGAGCCCAGCATCGCTCACCACTAATGGCTTCATACCCGAGCTGCTCTTTTACTCCCTTTTTTTTTTTTTCTTCCAGCCAATGGGTTTTTACTAGTTTTGTCAAACTGCAAGTAAATAACCTAGTGAACTCTGTCTTTGCTGGAAATAGTCTTTTTGAAAGAAATGGTTTATTTTAGGAAAGAGGGAAAAAAAGCCCAACCACAAAACAGGCTGCATTATGAGATTTCCAATTTTGCCATGATTTTGTTCCCTGCGTAGATTGATGCTGCAAGGACTGTGATAAGAAGTTCTTCTATGGTAACAAATGCAAAATTGAAAACCGACTTCAGCCCCATTTGAGCTCACGCTGTTATCACTTTGTCTTTTCACCAACGTACCTGTCTGTGTGTGCTCTTCACCAGCCCAGGCTCTGTGGCCACGTTCACTGTCCTGGAGATTTTGACATCTTCTTTTAATTTTATTTTTTATTTTTTGACTATACCAGTATTCCTAATATTCCCACTACCCCTTACCTCCAAAACCCCCACAATCCTGTAGGAAAGGTGTACACATTTTAGGAATCAACATACTTATCTGCAAAAGGAGAAGTGCTAGTTTGCATGGCATCATTCTCAAAAATATGCAGACGCTAAGCAATGATGTTGAAATCATCTGACACGGGTTCATATAGGGTTCCATTTCTCTGTCCTGCCAATCTTCTAGGCAAATAAGACTCCAAATAACCTTGATTAAAACTTAAGGTAGTGCTTCCCTGGTGGTGCAGTGTTTGGGAGTCCGCGTGCCGATGCAGGGGACACGGGTTCGTGCCCCTGTCCGGGAAGATCCCACATGCCGCGGAGCGGCTGGGCCCGTGGGCCATGGCCACTGAGCCTGCGCGTCCGGAGCCTGTGCTCCGCAACGAGAGAAGCCACAACAGTGAGAGGCCCGCGTACAGCAAAACAAACAAACAAACAAACAAAAACTTAAGATACAACCTAGAAAGGACTACAAATATATTTTAAAATCACACTTCAGTACTTTTTTATGTCTCTAGTATTTTTCATGTTCCGATAGCACTTGTAAACCCATTTAAAGACCTTAGAAGGGTCCAGGGACTGTTTGGAAGCAGTCTTTGTGCTCCAGGAAAAATGAAGGAATTAAAAAAGTGATAAATGAGGAAAACCAGACAGAAAGGATTTATACTACGCCCTGTAAACAAGATGCAATTTGCTGTGTATTCTCTGAAAATCTCTTTGCCTTTGTGGCTAATCCATGAAGGCAAACCATTATTCAGGAGACTGGCTAGAACCCAATTGTAAAGAATGACAAGTGGAACCAAGGGCTGGAAAAGTAGGAAAAAAAATCTCTGAGTAAAGGAAGGGGATGGGGGACTTGGAATCAGGTAGCAAAGGATTCAAGGAGAATTCATATTATGGAGATCACGTAGAACTCGAAGTTAGGACTGATGCAGTCTGCAGTGAGTGATGTTTAGCATTATGTGGATTACAGTGTTTCCTATACAATGTCTTATTTGATTCTCGTGGAAACCCTAATAAATATCATTGTGTTCATTTTGTACATGGAGAAAGTGACACTCGTTTTGGCTACAAATTAGAGTAAGTGACTTGTTCAATATCACGACTCATTTGATATCACGACTTGTTCAATATCATGCAGCTAGAAAGTGGTAGGGCTGGAACTGGGGTTCTGAACTTCTGACTCTTTTATTGGTGTTTTCAACCCACCATCCTGCCTCAGGTAGCAACTTGGAAGTTAGAACTGCAGTGTTGTTTAGAGGTGAGGGGAGTTTGGATGGGCTGTCAGTTCAGCAAAGGAGGAATGATGGAAATAAGAAGGGCAGGGATAGAGATGCAGATGTAGAGAACGGACGTGTGGACATGGGGGTGGGATGAACTGGGAGATTGGGATTGACATGTATACACTACCATGTGTAAAACAGCTAGTAGGAACCTGCTGTATAGCACAGGGAGCTCAGCTCGGTGCTCTGTGGTGACCTAGATGAGTGGGATGGGGGGGTGGGAAGGAGGTCCAAGAGGGAGGGGATATAGGGATACATATAGCTGATTCACTTTGTTGTACAGCAGGAACTAACACAACATTGTAAAGCAACTATACCCCAATAAAAATAAATAAATAAGAAAAAAAATAACCCAGAAAAGGCAATAAAGAAAGAAAGAAAGAAAGAAAGAAAGAAGTGGTCAGTTTCTCCACACTGGACACTGAGCAGTCAGGACAGATGGAAATTCATGGTCCTGCTAGCCTGCAGGAGGTGGGGATTGATTTGTTCAGTTGCATCTGCCTGCTTGCGTGTAGCTTGGCTCTGATCAGGCTTTGGTTGGAGGTGCCGTGTGTGTGTCACCATCCCAGGGCGGCGTTGTCCCTGGCTCCTTAGGGCAGGGCAGCTGCAGTGAGAGAGGGGCTGGGGACCTAGCTCTTCATCACAGTTGATCCTTGTATTATTCCCTCTGCTGACCTGGTCTTACCTTTAAAGACAATTAAACATTCGCTCCAGGCTAAAAGATCCCAATGGTGGGCTTGCCTGGTGGCGCAGTGGTTGAGAGTCCACCTGCCGATGCAGGGGACGCGGGTTCGTGCTCCGGTCCGGGAAGATCCCACATGCCGTGGAGCGGCTGGGCCCGTGAGCCATGGCCGCTGAGCCTGCACGACCGGAGCCTGTGCTCCGCAACGGGAGAGGCCACAACAGTGAGAGGCCCGCGTACTGCCAAAAAAAAAAAACAAAGAAAAAAAAAAAAGATCCCAATGGTTTCACCTTTCTTCATTAACTCTGTTTTCTAATCCTGAAATTATATTGGCTTGATGACCTTGGGCAAGTCACTTAACCTCTGAAACTTCACCCCATGGGACCCATAGGAACCTGCTCAAGTGTTTTCTTTTTTCTTTTTTTTAAGTTTTAATATTTTTTTTTTTTTTTTTTTTTTTTTTTTTTCTTGCGTTATGCGGGCCTCTCACTGTTGTGGCCTCTCCCATTTGCGGAGCACAGGC
>NW_006782864.1:2510545-2525661 GCF_000442215.2 Lipotes vexillifer
CAGGCTCCAGCCGCGCAGGCTCAGCGGCCATGGCTCACGGGCCCAGCCGCTCCGCGGCATATGGGATCCTCCTGGACCAGGGCGCGAACACGTGTCCCCTGCATTGGCAGGCGGACTCTCAACCACTGCGCCACCAGGGAAGCCCTAATATTTTTTAATTGAAGTATAGTTGATTTATAAAGTGTTAATTTCTGCTGTGTAGCAAAGTGATTCAGTTACACACATATATACCTTCTTTTTAAAATATTCTTTTCCATTATGGTTTACCATAGGATATTGAATGTAGTTCTCTGTGCTCTGCAATGAGGACCTTGTTGTTTCAAGTGTTTTCTAAGCAAAGTTCTTTTGGGCATTTGCAGTCACTGGCTATGTGTCCAAGGATTCAGAATGCCTTCTCTTTCACAGTATCTGCTTCTGCTTTTTCTTCCCAGAGTCGAAAACATGCCAGTAAAGTCCGACTATATTACATGCTTCACCCCAGGGACGGTGGGTGTCCTGCAAAGAGGCTCCGATCAGAGAATGTGAGTATCTGATGCCACATGTTATCCTTGGATAATTTGTTCTGTTTGCTAAAAACTTTGCAGGTCTGGGAATTGCAGTTATGTCCAGCTTAGTGGGAAAGCTAAGTGAGTTGAAATCGTTCGCATTAAATATTACAGAAAATATGACATGTAAGCAAGACTTTTCCTTTTTTCCTGCCTGAACTTGCCAGTATGGGGTTGGGAGACTTTTTGATGGTACTGTGCTGGGACCTCACATAGAAAAGAACAGACAGGGGCTGAGACAGACAGAGGCTGGCTGAGGGGAGGCGGGCACCTTCAGAAGACATGACCTAAGGGCAAACCTGTCAGAAAGATCAGATGCTTTGCTTTCTACATAATGTATGTTTCCTTTGGTGTGTAAAACAGAATGCCATTTGTTCATTTATAATGAAAGCTGTGCACATCTTGCAAATAAAAATATTCAGGGCTTTGATCAGCGTCACTTTTCCCTGAGGGAATGTTTACCTAGGAAGACAAATGACAATTAGAAAGTTGCTTTGAGGGTTTAATGTCAGAGCAAAGGGGTTCCCTTAGCCAGGCCAAGGCCAAGACTGGTGAGAGAAATATTGCTTCCTCCCAGCAGGAGACCCTTTTCCTAATGAGTGGAATATTCTTATCCACCCATGGCAGAGACCCTCCGTGATAAAAACTGCTGATGAAACACAGAAACTCCTCACCCTTTGAGGGCTGAGACTGAGGATGTAGAATTCACACCCCACACTCTCACTGTGCTTGTGATCCTGTTTTCTTTCTGCTGCCATATCGATGCCAGTCTTATTAAAAATTAATACATGATCATCAAAGAGACTGGACAAAAACTGTACTTGTTTGTTGTCACGGAAGAAACAGAGAGAGAGAGGTAACTGCATGTGACCAAAGGTAGCAAGCAGCAGAGCTGGCAGGGTCCACAGATTCTAAGCCCGTGTCTCAGCATCACAAAATGAGGTGCTCACGTATAGACTCATCTGGATGCTGTGGATTTTTCTTTACTGCCCACTGAGGAAACAGAGACACATAAGCCACAGACCTGTGGCTTTAAAGAGACTTCAATATAATGAGAGAGGTTAACATTGTATAAAAAATAGCTCTGATGCCACAGTGTAGGGGTTTGTTAACATTTGTACAAAGCCCCATGGAGACAAAGGGTGGGTGAGTCATGCCAGGGCCATCTGACCAGGGAAGGTGTTACTGCAGGGTTGGCATGTGAGCTGGGGTCTTTGGGCTTGGATGGGTGGTACCAGCTGGAGGCATGAGAGTGAGGTGAGGACAGGTGTTTTCTTAGGTGCATCCCTAGCCAAGGAACCTATTAAGACACAGGAAAGTTGGCCTAAGTCAGCTTTTATGTGATCTCAGAATCCTGTAACCACGTTGGAGTCCCTCCCTCCATCAGCTGTCTATTAACAGAGAGAACAGAATTAGGTTTTCTATTTCCTCCTGAAATTATTCAGCGATGTATCCTTTTATTCAATAGCATTTAGCATCTAATCCTAAGAGTCAGAAACAATAGGATTCACGGACATTTGACAGTTAGCTCTTTGAACACAGATTATTTTCTATCCACTCAAATTCTAATCATGAATGTTGCACTTATATCTGAGCTCCTAGCGAGTAATACATCAGGGGGGAGAAAAACCTTTCCTTTCTAGGTTCCTTGGCTGGTCTAATAATTAAAATGACATAAAACACATGAACAGAAGAACAAATTTCATTTCATACATGTGGGAGACCCAAAGATAGGAGACTCAAGGAGGTGACCAAAGCAGGCAACTTTTATGGTTTTTATACAAAGAAGCAAAGAAATAAATTTGTGAGGAATTGACATGACAAAGGCTTTTGGGCTTGGGGTAGCAAATTAGTGAAGGAATAACAAAGTTGGTTTATACAGGCTTCTCCCCCCCCTGAATTCCCTATCTTTGGTGATATGGATGTCTGTCTCCTCCTGTCTTTTACATGGGAGATTTATTTCCTGCTTTCAGGGGGACAAAGAATGGTCAGAGTATCCTTCTTGGAACTTGCTCTTTCTTAAGTAGCTTCATTAAAAAAAATCAATATGCCAAAGTGGCTTATTTTGGGGAGGGGTTATTTCTGCTCCCCTTCACAAGCAAACAGAAAGGGGCACTGTGACTCCAGCTGTGACCTTGAGGACACGATCTTTGCTGCTCTGGTCAGATCCATGTTTCACCCCACTCAGGCTCCGGTTCTGCCAGACTCCTTGGGGTCAGTTGATAGAGGGGGAGAGGTTCAGATTTTACAGAAAGAAGTGTTTGCAAGGGTACTTTACCAAAGGCCCCTTTGAGAACTTTTTCCTGGATTTTGAAAACTTAGCTCTACCAGTGATTTGTTGATTGAATCATTTTCAATGACTTGTTAATCATTGTCTGGAAGCAAATAAGTAAGTAGGAAAAGCAACATAATGATCTCACTTTTTAAAAGAGATGGTTGATGCCTTAATAGGCTGTATGGACATTTCACAGGAGGAATAGATCATTTCCATTAGGCGTCTTGATGCATTGGATGCTGTGTGGAAGGTACCCCCAGCCCCTCTCCAGGGCCCTGCGAGTTGATGTTGGTAACTATTTGGGCCAATTTTCTCTGGTACAGACTCACACCTAAGGGTTGAAAGACTAAATACACAAATCGACAATGGCCAGAACATATCTAAAAGTAGAACTTTGACCCACAACCTGCAGCAACCAGTCCAGAAAACCAACCCATTGATATCCAGTAACTGGCCCAGAAGCCTGCCAGCTGTGAGTCAGACTTGTAGGAAGTCAGACCACCGTCTCTAGCGACAATCCAGGAAGTCAAAAAATAGCCCTGTAACAGTAGGCCTCGAATGGCCAGGCTTGATGAATAGCTGACAGCTTCCCTAATTTCTGTCCCTGTTTCCAACTTAGGACCAACCAGAAAAAGCCAAATAGGTACCCCTAACCAATCACATAGGCTGTCCCATTCTATGTGGCCCACCTGCAGTTTCCCCAGGCCAACAGCCTCCAATCAGGGCACGGGTGAAACCTACCCCTTTTCCATTATGAAGCTCCTCTCCACTTCTCTGCTTGCCTTTGAGTTTCCTCCAAATGCAGGTGCTGTTGGCTGGCTGTCTTGCTACAGCAAGCTCTACATAAATAGCCTTTCTTGTTCCCATTTGGTGGTTGTTTATTTCCACAGGGTGGTAAAATGGGGATGAGGGTAAGAATCTCTAAAGTACAGGTTCATCCTAAGACTCAGCTGAACTAACCCGTTTATATAGCACTTTGTTTTCAAAGTGCTTTCTGCAGGCATTATTATTATTAACTAATTAATTTATTTATTTGGCTGTGTCGGGTCTTAGTTGTGCTTGCGGTGCACAGGCTTTTCTCTAGTTGTGGCACGTGAGCTCTCTAGTTGCAGTGTGTGGGCTTAGTTGCCCCGCAGCATGAGGGATCCTAGTTCCCCGACCAGGGGTCGAACCTGCTTCCCCTGCATTGGAAGGCGGACTCTTAACCACTGGACCACCAGGGATGTCCCTCTGCAGGCATTATTATTACTGATCCTCTCTCCACCAGCACCTGTGATCTTGGGAGGATGTAACACTTTGGTCCACTTGCCTCTCCAGTCTTGCCCATTCTCCCACCTCCCCTGCTCCCAGGGTCTGTGGTTTGCATCCTAGTGTTACTTGATTGAGGACACTTTTATGGCTGCCCTGAATGTCCAACAGAAGGAGTGTTTCTGAAAATAGAAAACTTGTTGTTGATTTTCCAAACCCTGACCACACATGAACCTTGGGCCTGCAGTGATCCCTAAAGTTGACGGGTAATGGCAGCCTGGGAATACACAGTAACTCTGAATTTACCTACAGATGAACAGAAGTGCGTTATTTTTCCCAGGGCCATTGCCATTTCTATTCCAGGTCATTTGACCTTTTGTTGTCGTTGCTTTTTAAAAAGTTAAATTCATTTCTGTCTTCTGGCCTTTCCAGCATTTTAAATTCCCTGCTTTACTCTTTAGAATCGTCATTTGGGTATTCTATGTTTTTTCCCTGAAATTTTAGAGCAGGATATTTTCCCCTTGAGGCCACAGAGTAAAATTAAATGCGAAATAAATTGTTAGAGTTGATTGCCTTAGAGAAATGTTCAGGAATCCCACGGGCATTAGAGCCAAAAAGGACTTTAAAGATTATCTAGTCCACTGAGAGCCTCGGATTTCTGCCAATGGCCCTTTTTATTATCTTCTCACTCATGGGTCACATGCTTTGAAAAAAAATTGTCTGCTTGGGAAATAGCACTCTTTTTTTTTTTTTTTTTTGCGGTACGCGGGCCTCTCACTGTTGCGGCCTCTCCCGTTGCGGAGCACAGGCTCCGGATGCGCAGGCTCAGGGGCCATGGCTCACGGGCCCAGCCGCTCCGCGGCATGTGGGATCTTCCTGGACCAGGGCACGAACCCGTGTCCCCTGCGTCTGCAGGCGGACTCTCAACCACTGCGCCACCAGGGAAGCCCCGGGAAATAGCACTTTTAAGTTAAAAAGGTGATTTAATTTTACTTTTATTTTCATTCTGTAAAGATAAGTAACTGCCAACCCAAATTGCCAGTTGGTATAAAATAAACAGTGTTTTTACGTGGAATTAATGCAATTTCTTCTAAGTGGGGAAACTTGACATTTGGTTAGTGTGACTGAACTTATCACTCCTAAATATTTATATGGTTTCCCTTAGGTCTGAAATATTCAGTGCAGCTTGAGAACCTCCATTATCACGTTCACAGGCCCCTAAATATCCTGGGTTTCAGGTTGGGAGGACTTGATATAACCTCCCTCCCACCCCGTAATTACAAAGGTGAAAATAAGGCCCAAATAAGTACCATGACTTGTCCAAATTTGTCAGGCCTGAGAATAAGACCCTCCCGGCTTCCCTAAATCTTATTCCTGGGCTTCTTCCACGTATCTTGAAATTGTATCTTATCTGGAGTCATGGAAGCCATTGCTGGGTCCATAGCCAGAGAATATTGCTGTTCTGGGGCAAAGTAATAATAGTAACTGGCACTTATCAGGTGCTTCCCACTTAAGTTCTACATGCTTTATATACATCAACACATTTAATCCTCACACCTCCTGTATAAAGCAAGAGCTAGCATTATCCCCACAGAGAAGCAAACTGAAATCGAGATTAAGGCATTTGACTCTGGTCTTACAGCTGGTGAGTGGCAGAGACAAGGCTGGGAAAACATAAAACACAACAAAATAAAATTCCCTCTAGCCCTTCAAACTAGCTAACCATGCCACTCCCAGAGACAGGTGGTGAGCGTCTACTAAGTTCTGGGGGCACAAAGATGGAAGGGCATGGAACCTTTCTCAACAGAAATCAGGATCTAGTCGGGGCTTCAATGTGCAAATCATGTCTTTTCATACAGTGTGCTAGGCACTACCCTAAATATGTGTCCAGGCTACCATCAACAAAAATAATCAATAAACAATCTATAATAGGAATAGCAAAGAGTTGTATTTGAGCCCAGAAGACAGCCTCTCAGACAACTCTGAGAAACTGCTCCAGAGAAGCCTGGTTTTCAGCACAGTTTTGGGGATTTTTTGCGGTACACGGGCTCTCACTGTCGTGGCCTCTCCCATCGCGGAGCACAGGCTCCGGACGCGCAGGCTCAGCGGCCACGGCTCACGGGCCCAGCCGCTCCACGGCATGTGGGATCTTCCCAGACCGGGGCACGAACCCGCGTCCCCTGCATCGGCAGGCGGGCTCTCAACCACTGCGCCACCGGGGAAGCCCTCAGCACAGGGCTTTTTATGTCCTGTAAGAACTAAGAGCATCAAACAAATCAGGACACCTTCCTTCAAGGTTTCAGAAGAAAAAAAAACACAAGAAGAAAACCCACCACCACATAACACAGTGAGTCAGTATGGCCTTGGCGCCTGGGAAGGGGGTTTTATCATGGAAGGAGCACGAGCATTGGTGTCCCAGGAATGGAGACATTTCATCTTTATTTTTAACATGGACATTCTTTACTTTTGGTCACTGTGCCCTTTTCTTTAATAATTAAAGCAGACGGGGCAGGACAGTGTTTCCTGGAGGAAGTGACACTGAGCTGATTCTTGAAGGGTGGGATGTGGATGATACTAATGAAGAAGGGTGGGAAAGGCCTCTTCTGAGTGTGGCCTCGATGTGAGTGATATCTTCAGGGAAACAAAATTCAAACGTATTTCAAGATACAAAATGCTAGTGGGTGGCTGTGCTCATCTCCTTGGGCTGCTATAACAAATGATCACAAACTGCTTGGCTCACAACAATAGAAATTTATTCTCTCACAGTTCTGGAGGCTACAAATCTGAAGTCAAGGTGTAGGCAGAACCTCCCTCTGGAGGCTCTGATTGAAAGTCAGGTCCACGCTTCTCTCCTAGCTGCTGGTGGTTGCTGAGAACGCTTGGTGTTCCCTGACTTGCAGCTGAGTCACACCAGTCTGCTTTCTTCCCTGTGTGTATCTTTGGGTGTCCTCTCCTCTTCGAAAAAAGACCCCAGTCATTAGATTTAGCACTCATTATAATCCAGTGTGACATCATCGTAATTACATCTGAAAAGACCCTATTTCCAAATAAGGCCATATGTCCGAGGTGGACCTGAGTTTGGGGGGGCAGTATTCTCCCAGCACAGCAGTAGAGACAAAAGTGGAGATTGGATGGTAGACAAAGGTACAGACCCATACTGTGCATAATATTGACATTTACTTTGTCAATATTTTCCATTTTCTCGACTGGTCTGCTGCTGAATTCATGGGGAATTCTCAAAGAGGGGTGCATCTACTGAGGATGCTGTGTCTTGGCTACCAGTTGCACATTTAGAGCTAGAAGTGGGGATTCTTTCCCTGGTTCAGCAACCTATAGTTTTACAGCATTGCTTTGAACTTTCTAAACCTTCACTGCCATGGTTTTATAATCAGGGATTACAAGCACTGCCCTGCTTGTTTAGAAGCTTCCTGTTTGCGAAGCTGTGTAATAAACTGTAAAGTGTGTGTAAAATGTTCCTTCATGGGATTTAAAAAACGTATTTGTCTATTCCATTCTTTCATCTCTGCAGTGCAATATACGACCTTCTATCTTCCAGTTAGGGGCAGGCCTGCTGTTCACATCTGGAAGACTCGAAGAGCAATTAGGAAATCGATAGGTGTGACTTAATATTTATTTATGTGTCTTAAGCCAGGGGTCAGAACATAGCCACCGGCCAAATGCAGCCACTACTTATTTTGTAAGGTCTGCAAGCGAAGAATGGTTTTCACGTTTTTAAATGTTTGGAAAAAATCAAAAGAAGAATAATACATCGTGACATGAAAATTACATGGAGTTCAAAAATTAATGCTCATAAATAAAGCCTTATTGGAACACAGCCATACTCAATCCTCTCCATACTGTCTAGAGCTCTCTTCACATCACACAGCAGAATTGAGTAGCTGCAGTGGAGGACTCTCTGTCCCACAAAGCCTGCAATGTTTACTCTCTGGCTGCCACACAGGAAATGTTTGCCCACCCCTGTGTGAAGTGGATGATTCTGGAGAAGGAGGAGGTGAGTTGTCATCCCTCTGGGTGGCTGTCTGCCTACTCATAGGAATGATCCCTTTGGAACATTCCAGACTCTAAAGCTGCCTTGTCTTCTGTTCATTTCCAGAGTTTCCTTTTTTGGGGGGCCCAGCAGATTGAAGGTTGTAGGGAATTAGAAGTATCATTCCCAACCCCTGAACAGGAACTTTGTTGCTATTTCGCTTTCTTTCTTTCAATAGGATAGACTGAAATTTATGAACCGGTTATGTTGTAAGAATCAGTTTGAAGTCTGCCACACTGTGGAAACAATGAGGATGGTTTGTTTCTTCTGCCATCGTCCCACCAAACTGAATTTATGGTAACCAGGACTCCTGAGTTTTCTGAGACAGCCCTGATGTAGAATATTTTTTCTTGTCACTACAGATCAATGATATGTCCTGAAAAATCTAGTAGTTCCTCTCCAAACTGTACCCAACAGGGGAGTAACACTTTTGTTATACAAACACACAGATGATAATTTAAATGAAAAAACAGATGTGAGTGTGTAGTATGGCACTTAAGCTGTATATAACTTCCTAGGCCTGTGACAAGATCTGTAGCTTGGGACTCTGGTACTAAAGCTCATTTATACTAAAAAATATATATCATAGTTATTATTTCCATCTAGAATCTGACTCAGAGGAGAGGAAGAATTCCCCAAAATGACAGCTTTGAAAGTAATTTTTTTAAGGTGAAGGTAGTGTCATGGGTGTTCGATTACTGTAAGCCTTGTGGCCTCCTCCTGTACTCCGTAATCCCATTATTATATTGTTATCATTGGATATAGCCTCTCCTTAGCAGATGACTTATTAAGCCCTTTTTATGTGTCAGGCCCTTTACTAAATACTTGGGATTTATCTCATTTGAACTTTACAAGTGCAAGTAGGACTCTTCATTGCCTCCATCTTAAAAAGATGTGAAAGCTGAAGCTTTGGTCAAGTATCTCATCCAAAATCGTACACCTTGTAAGTGATACAGCCAAGGTTCAAACACAGTACAGTTTTAGCTCTTGAATCTGAGCTCTGAATTACTATATATTCTTCATTTACTTAATCTTTCGTATTAACTGGCTGTCTACCAAGAGTCAGGTGCTGTGTTAATTATGGAGAATTTAATAGCAAATGAAACAGATACAGTTTGTTTACAGGATAGTGTGGGAAATGGATGCTGATGTAAAAAGTCATACAGATATCTAAATGAAGGAACGTAGTGGAAAAGTAGAGAATGGGAAAATCACAAGGTCTTTGGCATCAGGGAGGTCTTCCCTGAGTAAGGATTAGTCAGAGCAGGGAGGGGAGACAGGAGAATTCCAGGCAGATGGAACAGCATATGCAAAGTGTCTGCAGTCAGAGAAATCACAGCGTTTAAGGAATAACAAGAAAGCCAGCATGGCTAGAAGCCGCGCGGTGAGGTGCAGAGAATGGATTGATGGAAAGAAGAGTCTCGTCTGCTTTGAACTGTCAAGTATCAGACTTTCAACTGTTTCCTGTGTCCATGTAAATCATCCATAAACAGTCTATAATAGGAGTAGAAAAGAGTTTTATCTGAGCCAAACTGAGGGCGATAGCCAAGAAGACAGCTTCTTAGATTACTCTGAGAAACTGCTCTGGAGAAGCATGGTTTTCAGCACAGTTTTATGTCTTGTCAGAACAAAGAACATCTAACAAGTCAGGGATACATTCCTTTAGGTTTTCAAAAAACCAGATCAGCATGCACACAGCGAGTCAGTATGGCCTTGGCGCCTGGGAAGGGGGTATTATCACGCAAGGAGCACGAGCATTGGTGTCCCAGGAAGGGGGGCATTTCATCTTTATTTTTAACATGGACATTCTTTACTTCTGGTCAGTGCACCCTTTTCTTTAATAACTAAAGCAGATGTATAAAGTAGGTGTGGTAGCCACAAACGGGCTATCAAATTAAGCCAGAATGACTGCCTCATACCTCAGTATGTGAACATTGCTTTTATCAACTGAAAGAGTATGGCCTTGGATGAGGGTGACGGCAGTGGAGAGAAATGAGCAATAAATAGATCCGAGGGACAATGAAGTAGGTAAAAATGGATGAAGTGGATAATGGATGTGAAAGAGAAGGAGGTTTCTGAATGACTTCCAAGTTTAAAACGTACGCCACTGGATGGTTGCCGCTCCCACCCTACCCCCCTGCCCCCTGCCACAATAACCTTGAGGTTGTGACCCAGAGAGCAGAAAGATCTGAGAAACAGGGAAGAACGTGATGAAACTCTTTGTCCATGCTGCTCCAGGCACGGCAGGGCTAAAGTGGCGTAGAGGTGAATTTGCCCCCAGCCAAGGGGTATGGGGCAGCAAAGGAGAGGGACCCAGTGGGTGGGGGGGCTTTGTCCTCACAGCTTCTTCCCAATCAAGCCTTTCTACCTCTCTGATGGAGGGTGAGGACCACCAGGGACCAGCCCAGGGGGTGGAGTCCAGAGAGGCATGGGCTAGAGGTGCCCTCCTGGTGTGCTGATATCCAAAGGCAGGGCAGTGCGTTGAGTGAGTTCAAGACAGTCACCAAGGGAGGGGCTGGGGAGAGGACAGTTACCAGAACCCCGGTACCCTGAATGAAGGATACCAGCAGGAAGTTATTGCAGGCGTCCAGAGAGGACACAGAAGTTAGATAATACGCCTCTAGCAGTAGTTAGATAATACGCCTCTAGCAGGAGGATGGGATTATTTAAAAGGTGGGAACAGTTTAGGTGTGGTCGCGGGACCTGGGTCCAGTGATTCCCAGGGGGTCCATCCCATTCTTCCTTTGTTTAAAAGGCAAAGATGGTAGGACCCAGAGAGCACGATTTTAGACTTCTTGAGTGCATGGGCTTTGCTTAACTCACCTTTGTACCTTAGCACCTCACACAGAGGGGTTCCATAAATGATTGTTCATATCTTCATAATAAGCTATTGCCCCATTGTTTTTTCTTTAAAACAATTAAGAATTTAAACAATAGTTTAATAAAAAATGATCAATTGTATAGAAAGTCTTCTAGAACATTTCCATGAAATCATAGTTTAGTTATATACCTATCAAAGTGGTCTTGTTAAAAGAATATTTTGTGAAATTGGCTTTGTTCAAGAAAACCTGAGGGTTATGGACAGTTTCCACAAGAATCTTGACCAGGTTCTTGGTCCCATGGGGGTCATATTCAAATAGGAAAAACCCAAAGAAAGAGAGAGGCAGGTCGTTGGAGGGCGTGCTCTCATAGCACAAGCTGGTCCCAACATAAGTTGCTTCTAATAACCATCTACACATCCTGACTCCATCCTTCCCTTTGGCAAACCCTACTGCCCTCTCAGTGGACACCTCTGCTGCTAGGCATTGCCTGCCTCCACCTGTCTGCTTTTGGGGGCTTGATCCTATTTTACCAGAAATCAAGGCTGTGTGAGCAGGAGTTGGTGTGCAGCTCACAGAGGTAGATGTCCTTCCCAGAGCCCAACCCCCTTTCAGCCATAAGACAAAAGGGACCTGATAGTCAGGAAGTCCTTCTCTGGAGGACAATCTGGTGCTGCCTCAGGGGTGAAGAGATCGAGAATGCCTCCTGGGTGACCTTGAGGAATTTAAGAAAAAAAAAAAATGTCACGAAGAACCTAGGGGTAAGACGGGAATAAAGACACAGACCTACTAGAGAATGGACTTGAGGATATGGGGAGGGGGAAGGGTAAGCTGGAACAAAGTGAGAGAGTGGCATGGACATATATACACTACCAAATGTAAAATAGATAGCTAGTGGGAAGCAGCAGCATAGCACAGGGAGATCAGCTCCGTGCTTTGTGACCACCTAGAGGGGTGCGATAGGGAGGGTGGGAGGGAGGGGGATGCAAGAGGGGAGAGATATGGGGACATATGTATATGTATAACTGATTCACTTTGTTATAAAGCAGAAACTAACACACCATTGTAAAGCAATTATACTCCATTAAAGATGTTAAAAAAAAAAAAGACTTGGAAGGGTATGGATCAAATTCCCTAGTTTGTGTCTTCTCACTTTGCATACCACTTGGGCCCTTGAAAATGAATCGAAAGATATTTTTGTTTACGGTAGTTTGAATAAAAGAATTCTGGTGACCACAGATTGCCAAAGAGCTGTTTGACCTGTGATAGTCTCTCTCCAGCTGATTTCAGCTCTGAAATGTTAGTTTCTATGTTGGCTTTTTTGGGGGTAGGTAGCATGGGTACACAGGAGCCTCCAAGCACCTCCAGGCACAGGTGACTCGCTGGCGCGTGACAGCTGGGATCTGCAGCTCTCTCCTCCCTTTCTGCTATGTTTTCTCTTTTTAGGTGTTTGTATCACAAACATATCTTCCCTGTCTCAATTATTTTTTCCCCTGATAGATAGATTTCCTTGGTTAACATTCTAGAATCTCACAAAACATCAGTTTGTTTTTCTCTGAAATCCCAAAACTATCCTGAAAATTTTATCACTCATGTTTAATCAGATTTCTTTCCTTCTGTGTCTGGGTCCATTTATCTTCATCTCTTCCTTGGCTGCAGGAAGGGGTGTGAGGGCATCTTGCCTCCCTTCCCTGCTTTGTCCTACAAAGCCCCGTGAGTCTGTACTCTTGTGCAGCCATGTCATAAATCACACCTGCTGTCACCCTGTTACATGACCCCTAGTGCCCGTTCTGTTTCTCCTTTGTCACCTCTGGGCATTCCTCATGCTCAGAATATTATTCTTGCAGAACAAAGAAGTCCGTTTCCTTCACTACCTTCCGTCTTGCCACCGTTTGGCTCTGTTTAGGTTGATGTGTTCATTTAGGAATATATGTATATTTTTCTTCTTGCCTTAGAACCGGACAAGGGGTTGTGACATTGGAATACAAGATACATTTTAACTTCATGTGACCTAGATTTGCTGCAGGTCATGCTGAGACAATGATGAATGTCTCCTGATAAATACCAGAAAGCCTTGCAAAATACATTTTGAAAATAGGGATGATGTGCTGCTTTCTACTAATTTGCAGTAAAATGGCTTTTTGGACTTGGGTCCAGCAAACCTCACTCATGCACGTGCCCCATATCACAGACTGAGCTGGGAGCTCTGCACTTGTGAGCTTATGTCAGTCTCAGAACATTTTCTCAACGTGAGCATTTACTGTGCCTGTTTTACAAATGAGATAAAGAAGGTTTGAGGCATGTCATCTAATTCTTTCTCATTCTCCCACTTCCCAGTGGCAGGCTTTGATGCATTGACTTTCCTTATTTTTAAGAATACACTTTCACTCCTGGCTCAGCCATTTCATATATCGTTGACATCGGTAGTGCTAGGTTCCCGTAGAACATTCTTTATCGGAGTGACTCAAGGAAATCTTCCACTCAGAGCCTGCCGTGGGCTGGAGCAATGTTTGGTGGGGCATCCCAGTCACGTTCTTTTTTCCGCCAGGTCCTACTAAGGGTTGATGGCCTTACAGACCTATAGAAAATCTGAGGTTTTAGATGCTGAAGTGCCAGCTGATTCAGTTTAATATAAAGGAAAAGTCATAGGCTTTGGGAACTTCCCTGGCATTGAATCTGGCCTTCTGCTAGCTGGGTGACCATGGTCAAGTTTTTTAATTTTTCTAAGACTTAGCTTCCTCATCTGAGAAATGCTGCCAACAACCCATATGCTCCAGGACTACTGAGAAGAATGCATGTGATAATGTAAACGTGAAATGGGGAGCCCCCCAGAGGCTGGTGGGGGAGGGATGCTCTACACCTGTTACCTTCTTTCTAATAGCCCAGATGATGCTGAGGGTCTTTCTGCTGCTACATTTGATAGGGGGAGAAACACATACAGACTGGTTAGAATGACCTAGTGGTGAAATTCAGTGGTCTGTACCCAGAACTAGATGCTGCTGAGAGATACATTTTCTGTAGAAGCCCTAGGTGATGGCCAAGGAACGAGACAAACTGAGAGGAAATATTGCAGTGTCCAATAACATTCTCGTTCGAAGGAACCGAAACTAATTCAAAGAGTGAAAAATATGGTGTTGGTATTTGCACATCAGATCTTTGCTTGGAGGAACACTTTAATCTTGTCCTGACTTGGCCGCTATCCAATCCCCATCGTTGAGTCTAAGCAGGAGAGAGTTGAGATGTTTGGAACAGCTGCAGTGACAGCAAGCACTCCCCTCGGTCACATGCGTGGTGTGGTTGGTTGTACTGTATTCCCTTTCCTCCTGTTCACGGGTGGCATTATTCAGTCATGGCACAGCGACTTTAATAGATATTAAAAATGCAGCCGTTTAAGCATGTCATTCTTAAAACCCCATCGAAACTCTCTCTGGAAGCATATGTGAGCGAATGGTGTAGGACTATTTCCTACTTGCAACAGGGGTTGTTCCTGTTGATCTGTGACATTGTATAGCCAAATAGCCCTGTAGTTATTTATAATTCCTCCATTAGCTTTGTCTTTTTGCCAAGTATAGTTAAAAGAAAAATTGTGTAGAAAAGGAGATGATTTTTATTGTAAATTCCTGATGGAAAAAGGCATTTTTTTCTTCAAAGTTATTAACTGGGTTTTACAGCTGACCTTTCAAGGAATGTCTATGGCTTCAGATACTCAAGAACTCAGCAAATTTTGTCCTCTGTATAATTTAAATAGTCATTATAGTTTGGGCTATAAGCACTGAATATGTATTGTAAGACACAATGTTGTTTTTTTAAAATTTTTGATATTTTATTGTAAAAGAAAAAAGTCTGTTTCCTTTCTACACTGAGTGTTGGTTGAAATTTTCTTATTAAATTTCCTCATCACAGCTGTACATAATCCTAGAAGGTCACTGGTTGGCATTTGCAATCCCAGAAATGAATGGTCATGATGTCACGTCCTAGAATTGAGAAATTAGTTTGTTTGATCTCTCATTACCCTTCTATCCATTGCTGTAATGGAGAATGAAAAAATTCAAGATGGGATTAAGGCCTGAAATTTCCTCAACACCAAGAAATAAAAGTTGTGAGTGTGTCTCTCCTGTCCTTCCCTCACTCCATACAGACTTGGCTTTTTTTTTTTTTTTTTTTTTTTTTTTTTTTTTTTT
>NW_006782864.1:2525900-2545580 GCF_000442215.2 Lipotes vexillifer
TTTTTTTTTTTTTTTTTTTTTTTTTTTGAGAATTGTGACATACTGTCCTGGGCAGTAGTTCTTTGCTTTCATGGCTAATGATGCAAAAAGGAGAAAGAAAGGGGAGAGGAAGAGAAAAAAACAGAACGCTATCAGGACAAAAGTAAAGTTAAATCATAACCAAAGAATATCTGAGTTTGGAAGGGATTTCAAGGCTTCTCCGTGGAAGCCTTGTCACTTAGAAATAAAAGAGAAAACCTATAGTCCTGTCTGCATTTCACTTGGACTTCAAGAAAGGCTGAGAGATCTTGGACAAGTCACTGAACATTCCTGGACTGTTTCCTTGTCTGGATTAAATGATCACTTGTTGCTTTCCAATCTTCATCAAATGTGATTTAAATATTCTCTGGAAACCAATATTATGATTCATAAATAAACTGGATCACTTTATTTATTCATAAATAAACTGATTCATAAATAAATTGTTTACCATTAGAAATATTTCTTTCATTTTCTAATGCAATAATTATTCATCTATATAATCCAGTAATAAATGCCAGTTCCAGATAGAGAGTCAGTGGTGAGCAAAGCCAGACCCAGACAAGATCCCCCTGCCCTTGGCTGAAAATGGCAACCCTGATGAATGCTGTGGTGAGTGGGCATGGTGCCAGGGGAGCTCATTAGGGGAGATGGCCTGTCTGGGAGCTGGCAGAAGGTCTCTCTGAGCAGTGATTCCTAAGTGACATCTGAAGGGTGCATAGGTATTCACAGGTAAGGAGGTAAGGGAAAGATCATTCCAGGGAGCAGGAGTCACATTTATGAACGTTTGGGGAGGATTGGAGAGAAGGCGAGCCTGGCAAGGGCAGAACAACGCAAGGTATGGTGGTAAAAGAGGCTAGGACAGGCACTAAGTAGGAGCCAGACCGCTGATGCTTTTAGGGGAAGGCTGATGATGTAACGGACCATCCCAGCCCATCCCAACTGTGATACGTGTGCAGGTGAAAGGGGACGAGTAATAATGAAACTGGAAAAATAGGTGTAACCCACTACGTATGATCAAGGGCTCTATTTAAAATCTATCAAAAGAAGTTTTCTTTTTACTTTACGTGGAATGAGAATCATCAATGGATTTTAAGCCATAAGGCTGAAATGATCAGATGTGGCTTTTGAAAATCAGTCTGCTGCAAAGTGGAAGAAAGGTTGAAGAGGGCCTCAGAGGGGAGCAAGGGGACCTGCCAGGAGTCTGTTGTAGAGATTTAGGGGACTTTGGGCTGGGACAGAGCAGGTGGAGATCAGAAGTGAATAATATGAGAGAATTTAAAGTTAGCATCTTCAGTGATGGAGGGTTGATTGCAGTAAGGGTTCTAATTTGTTTCCACCTCCTTGTATACACGCCCTTTGGCATCATTCTCCCAACCTGAACCGGGACTGAAATAGGCAGTTTGCTTTGGTAGTGGAGTAGTAGCAAAAGCATCGCAAGTAGAGACATGGAACACACGTGTCCACTGCCCCGAGACTTGTGATGCACTTGGATTCTGGCAACCCATCTAGGCCAGCTGACTGGAGGATGGGAGGGCACGGGGAAGGAGGTGTGGGCATCCCAGTGGAGGCTGCCAGAAACCTGAGACCCAGCCTAACAGCCGACTGCCAACGTGGACAGCAGGCAAGCCTGGCTCAGACAAGGAGAACCGCTTGGCTGAGCCCTGCCCGAACTGCCCACCTGTGGAATCTCAGACTAGGGCAATAGTTGTTGTTTCAAGCCATTACGTTTTGGTTTGGTTTGTTACATAGCAGTAGATGCAGAAGTTGTTACTGAGAGAAAACTCTGGAGGAAGGCCAGATTTGCATAAACCCATTTGTTTAGACATGTTGATTTTGAGGAGCTATTGAGATATTTTGGAGGTAATGGCAACCAGGAGTGGGGAGAGGGGAGGAGGGGACGGCAGGGGAGGGCTGGGGCAGGAGCCTGGAAACCTACTGCTGGAAAGACAGTGAGGCCTCAGAGGACATGCAGAGGAAGATGGGAGTGTGTTGTGTATGGGAGTCTTAGCTGGTTACTATCAAAGTCATGGCAGAGGATAAAATCAGCTATAGAACAATATGTTTTTGCATTTTACTATTTCAATATTCCATAAGACAATACCAAATTGTCCATTTTCTGTTTCCTTAAAGAGGGCAAGTTGAATGATAGCCACTAAAAAATATGAAATGTCCCCTTGCTTTCTTCTCCTCTGGCACCTGAGGTGGAGGGGCAGAGGTTTTGATGAGCTACGGATGTAGGGTAAACATTCTCTGGCTGGAAATGGAGGAACGTTGCCTGGCAGCTCTGGCTCTGGGCACTGTGTGTAGCAAGGGATAGGCTGCCTGTAATCCTTCTTCTGCACCTTTGTTCCCTCCCAGGGCCACTGTGCTTGACTCTCAGATACTCTCTTCCAAGCCTTGGCTCGGGAAAAGCTCTTATACGCTCATTTATACTAAGGTGCAAATGACTGATACTCCTGAGTCATTTGTTTTGCTCAGAAAACTAAATTTTAAACTCGAAGAAATCTCTCTCTATTCTGGGAAATGCAGTTATGTGAATGTGGGGAAAAGTTTTCATATACCACTTCCTTGCATTACTGCCCTACGGTTTGCTTTTATATGTTGAAAATAGAGCCCCATGTTCTCTGATTGTGGACTTTTGGGTGTTTTCAGTCTAGAACAAGCATGCCTCATGGACTTATCTTTTCTCCCCACAGAAACCTGCTTCCCCTCCTACATGTCCTTTTACGATTTAATGATACCAAACATCTTCCATTTTCTGAGGCTGCGAAGTATTGAAATACATTCAGCCCCGCTCACCTGCCACATTCCGATCCTGTGATTCTGCGCTGTCTGACCCTGCTCACCCCAACTCGGTCCCTTCCTGCTGTTTCAGAATGAGATCGAGCCATCGTCAACTCCCACTCGGCCTAATGCCTCTGCCTCCTTACCCTTGTTCTATGTCTGTCTTTGCTTCTATCCAGCCTAGAAATTTTGTTACAAGAATTGCCTTTCTTGTGTCTTGGTCTGATCTTGTCCCATCTTATTTATCTACCTTTGATGCATTTTCTTGTAGGATAAAACCTAAACTTCTCAACAGGGCACCCATAGCCCCTCCTAATTTAGCTGCCTAACTAGGGCTTGCCTCCATCATTATTTTAGTTCGAAGTTAGGTAGGAATTGCAAGATACCAAGGGCAAGTCCGTCCAAAGGATTTCACTCTCCCCTCATTCCCCATTCCCAGTTTACCTTTGTGAAGATGCAATTCTTTTTTTTTTTGGCGGTATGCAGGCCTCTCACTGTTGTGGCCTCTCCCGTTGCGGAGCACAGGCTCCGGATGCACAGGTTCAGTGGCCATGGCTCACGGGCCCAGCTGCTCCGTGGCATGTGGGATCCTCCCGGACCGGGACATGAACCCGTGTCCCCTGCATCAGCAGGCGGACTCCCAACCACTGTGCCACCAGGGAAGCCCTTATATCCAAGATACTTAGCACATGGGTGGTGAGTGAATAAATGAACAAGAAAGTAACACTTGGGTTTGAACCAGACCTCTGTCAGTGCAAAACATCGTTTCTTTGCAAGTGGATTACTTGGCCCTTAGGAAATGCTTAGTGGGACCCTCAGCCAGGGCAACCTTGGATCAGCTGTCTGGGGCGTCTGCCTGACATCTTGGGGCCATTAGGAAATAGGATGGAAGCTCCCTGTTCAGATGTCATCACAAATTACTGCTTTCAGGTGTTAACTGAAACGACCCAATTAAGCAAATGTTTTAAAGCCTTGAATTCTTGTTGAGTAGAGAAAAAGATCAGTTATTCAAAGACTCCTTTTAAAGAAGTAGGCCTTTGGAGGACACAGGAACCACTGCTACATTTTGCCAAATGGGAATAGCTGTGTTATTTCCCTTTCTGATTATAAAATGAGATACAGTGATTCTTGTTTTCTACATGGTTTTATTTATTTACTTAGTTTAGTTGCAAACTAAAGTCCTACCCTGAGAGATGTCATCCTTAACTGTATGATAGAAATCCTTTCTGGTTTCTTTACTTTGATACACCTGGAAATATATGTATATATAGAAAATATTTTGATAGTTGCATTTCTGTATACATATATACATCTGTATATATGCATACATAATATTCATATATAAGCTATATATAATATTTACATATGAATTGTATGTTAACTATGTTTATATATGTATTTTGGGGGCAAAAATGGGATAACACTATAGATAATGTCTGTGTTGTGCTTTTTTATGTAATAAAATAGTTTAGTCAAATTCCTATGGCAACACAACACATATATCTTATTTTTAATGCTTTCTTTTAAATGTTATATTGAATGAATATTCTGAAATTTAATCAATTTCTTATTAATGGATATTTATGCTATATCAAAATTTTAACTATATTTTGGTCCACTTGTACAAGTATTTCTTTAATATCCTCCTAGCAGCATTTCTGTGTTATAGCCTTTTGATATGTAGTCTAAGGCTAAGGCTGTTGCCTGCCGGGAAGATTGTACTGACTTGTATTCCCACCCTCAGTGTATGAAAGTGACCATTTTACTTCATCCTCACAAATACTAGATGTTAGTAATCCTTTTAATCTTTGCTAATTTGTTAGATAAAAATAAGATTTCATTATTTGGTTGATATAGCTTTAGTTACTAGTGAGGTTTGATTATCATGTGGTTATGTCTATCTTTTCTAAACATTCATAACTTTTTCTGAATTTCATAGTATGTCATTTAGCCTTGACTCACTTTTACTTTTTGCTCTATATTATCCCCCTACGCATTTGTGAAATTGTTTTCCAGCTTTGAGTCCAGTACTGTTCAAATGAGGTTTTGGTAAAGGAGATGACATGCCCAACCGACAGAGTAGATTCTGCCAGAATGTATGAAGCGGTTTAGAAAGAGGAAATGAAAATATGCGGGAGCACCTTTGAATTTGATGTCCCTGTAAGTCAGCTAGAAATTTCTGCCCCTGCTTCTCATTCCTTTAACTTTTCCCCCGGTCTGTTCATTTTATCTGCGCAGAAGCTACAGCATGATTTTTTAACCACGGAGCTGTGACCTTTCAAGGGAAGCTGTGGATAGAATTATAGAGATTTGTGAACTAAGTTGGGAAAAAATTACATTTTTATGTGCACTGACATCTTGAGATTTAGTATTTCTTTCAATTATACATGTGAGCAGCAAACCGTAGTATAGTAGCAATTCCTGACACCAATAAAAACCATCAATATTTTGAAATCACATCACTGATGTTGAAAGCATCCTCTCTTTATTACAAAAACGTGAAATATTTTGTTGGTTGTATTTCACTACAATTGGGTTATTCTGTAATCTTGTGCATTTTGCTTTATGCACTTAAAAAGATTATTTTGAGAAGGGGTCTGTAGGTGTCAAGGCACAGATAGGTTAAGAATCTGTGAGCTGGAGAAAGTGTCAAGTTACTGGAAGATTCTTACTTGTTCCTGGTTAAGGCTCCTCCTTTGCCCTGACCTCTCCTTTCCCTATATCATTCCTCACTCTCCTGGATCCCTCTCCTAGGCCCCTGGAAACTTTTCAAGTGTTATATCAAAATATATTAACATCTACCCTTGTTCCCCGTTAAATACATTTTTATTATAAAAATTTGAAAGAATTATACTAATTGTATTTTTTAAATCACTTGGTTATGAGAAAGTTATTTCATTTACAACTGACTGCGCTTTCTTGACAACTGCTGTACTTACTCAGAGGTTCTTGCAAAGCAGGCAAATCTAACATACAAATTGTTTTCTAAATGTAATGAAATTTTTATGAGCGTTAAATTTAACAATTAATGAAGTTGACATAATGATACACTTTTGTACATTTAATTAAACATTTAGCAATAGCAATTGTGCAGTTTGCTTTCCATATTTTGGAGCCAATTTTTTAAAAGTATGTTTTGTAGGTTCTGGAAAGCCCCTGGGCCCTGAGGCTGCTGCCTGTAGTGCCTAAAGGGATATGGTACCACCTGTGGGTGTAAATCAACAGCCTTTGTACTCAGACTTTTCTCAGACCATGTCCCTTCACTTCCTGCCCTTAACTGAAAATTTCCCACGTGGTGGGCACTTTCCTTACACCATCTAATTCCAGCCTCATTCTGTACACACGTCACCCTACAGCTCTCCTTTAGCTGATGCCCATGGTCTGACGCTGTGAGATCTTGGATCACTGAGTCTACCATCCAGACACTGCCAAGAACAACTTTCACATCCTTGGAGACAAGCCATCCTGCATCCTGACCTCCTCTAGGCTCCTCTGCAGCCAGGTTTCAACTTTGTTTCAAGGTGTGGCCCCAGCTCCCCAAACAACATCGTCATTTCTCAAGAAGTTTTTACTTCTTGGGAACGAATGAAAGATCTTTGTCTTCTCATTGCCTTAGTCATATTCCTTCATTATTACATGGCACTTAACCTTTTCTGAAATATTAAAATGCAACATAGAAACTTCTAATCACATAGGGGAACTTCACATTCCCCCAGTTCTCCAAGTCCTAACTCCTATAGGATAACTTGTCTTTACTGCATCCGTATCTCCAACACCTTAACCCTTTCCTTTTCAACCCATCCAGCGGGCACCTCTTCACTTACTTTTTTCAGTGCTCTTTTGCCAGAACCTTCATTGCCCCAGCTAGAGCAGCAACCGTGGTACTTATATTAATGACTAGCGTCGCCCAGGGCATCCCATGAGCCAGACTCTAAGCTGAATGTTTCACGTGCATTGTTTCATGTAACTCTTTTGTGGGTGCTATTACTCTTTTCATTAAAAAAAAGCAGCTGAGGATAAGATAGATTAA
Source organism: Lipotes vexillifer (assembly GCF_000442215.2). Taxonomy (NCBI): domain Eukaryota; kingdom Metazoa; phylum Chordata; class Mammalia; order Artiodactyla; family Lipotidae; genus Lipotes; species Lipotes vexillifer. The sequence continues at coordinate 2,532,736 of NW_006782864.1, forward strand.
ATAACTTGTTGAAAAGCATATAGTTTGAAAGTTACAGAGCAGAGACTTTATGTCATTTTCCATAATCTATATTTATATAGAGAGATATACCTGGATAAATCTGTATCTCTGTCTATGTTTATACATAGAGATGGATAATCAGACCTCCCTCAAATTCACTTACTTTCCTTGAGCACATTTATGATGATTCCTCATCTTATTTACTTCCCACCCACCTGGCCAATGGCCCTGATGAAATATTGGTCAAGGTTACTAATGACTGACCTGCTAGTGACCAGTGTCAGTGGGATTTTTAGTCCTTTCTCATCTGATCTGAGCATATGACACCAATGATATTATTTTAAGAACTTTAGTTTCCTTGGATTCTATGACGTTTCTTCCTTCTCCTATATCTCTGGCTTCTTTTCATTCTCCTTTAATGGCTTGCTTCCATTAAATCCTTAACTTCTCACATGCTTAGCAGTCCCATCCTTGGCCCCCATCACTTCTTTTTCTAAATGTTCTCTCTTTATCTTCCATTCGCTGCCATGGCTCCATCACCACCCCATCTCCCCACGTTCCCTCCCACTTCTAGACCTGTATCTAAATGCTTTACCGATCTCTCCCTCTGGAAGTCCCATGGGTGCTATGTCCTGTTGGAACTAAACCCGTTCCCTGTCTTTTCAGTCTTGGCAAATAAGACCCCAAGCCAGACACCCTGGAGTCATTGGAGTCATTGGTGTTTTCAGCCCCTGCTTTCCATACCTAAGGAAGTCCCACCTGTTGTGTCGCGGGGCCCTCTCTGACCTCTGTTTTCTCCCTTCGCTCCCTCTCTGGTTTCCATGTCCCGTTTGCTTCACTCTCCCTGTCTCTCACTCAGCTGGAGAGGGTCCTTCTAGAATGCAAAACCCACCCCTTCGTGATCTTTCCCTTGTTCATGCTGTGATCTCCAGTCTCCCTGTTCTTCTTGTGAGCTGCATCTTTTTACTTCTTACTTTTATTTTTTATTTTATTTTATTTTATTTTTTTATTTTTTTTTTTTCTTGCGTTATGCGGGCCTCTCACTGTTGTGGCCTCTCCCATTTGCGGAGCACAGGCTCCGGACGCGCAGGCTCAGCAGCCATGGCTCACGGGCCCAGCCGCTCCGCGGCATGTGGGACCTTCCCGAAACGGGGCACGAACCCGCGTCTCCTGCATCGGCAGGCGGACTCTCAAGCACTGCGCCACCAGGGAAGCCCTACTTCTTACTTTTAAACTTGCTGTGAACTTGTAAAATACTCCCAGCAATTTTGGACACTTTGGTGTTTACTGTTTTCCTCAACCTTGACTGTGCGTTCCTCTAAAGCAGGCATCAGGACTCTTTTTTGTATGTGTCCCCAGAGCTTGTGCTGTACTTTCCTCACAGTTGGTGCTCAGTGAGTATTTACTGAATGAATGAGAATCATGGGATGCTACGCTGAGACTGTCAGATAAAACTTACCGCTGAAAGATATAAAAATAGCAAAGCCAGGAAAGCAAATGTTTCTGGGTAATATCCAGATTTGAGGGGAAATACCCACCATTTCCTGGCTGCAGTTTGCTCCTTGTTATGGGTATAGATGATCAACAGGGTCCTTCCCTCTATGTCCTGTGCGTTTTCAGGCATGTTTTTTGTTTTTTGTTTTGTGGTACGTGGGCCTCTCACTGTTGTGGCCTCTCCTGTTGCAGAGCACAGGCTCCGGACACGCAGGCTTAGTGGCCAAGGCTCACGTGCCAAGCCGCTCCACGGCATGTGGGAATCTTCCCTGAACGGGGCATGAACCCGTGTCCCCTGCATTGGCAGGCGGACTCTCAACCACTGCGCCACCAGGGAAGCCCCTGTCCTGTGCGTTTTCACAGTGGGTTCTCTGCAGAGGCCAGCAAAGGATGGGGAGCCATCCTCATTTTTACCAGCAAGCCTTACATGTTTTCTTGGACTCAGGCCCTCACCCAGCAATGTCCCCTGGTGCTGGCTTTCCTTTTTCCTTCCCCGTCTTCCAGAGGCTGTTGTGGTTAGAGTATTCTAGAAGCTTAAGCCAGGTGAGTCCAACTTTCCCCCATCCCGCCTGATGTCTGGACCGTCAGAAGGTGGATGTTTTATCGTGTTTCTGCTGCTTCATGTTGCAGCATCTCCCTATCTATACACGGATGTGTTTCTCATCTTTTGTATTTGTTCTCCTGCATAATTCATCCGGGTTCTTAGCTTTTAAGACCTGATTTCCAGTATCATCACAGCTACCGATGTACTGTGTGACCTAGGAAAAGTCGCTCAGACTCTCTGTGCCTATTTCTCTTTCTGTGAAAGGAAGATGCTTTCCCAGTTCCCTTCCAGACATGCTGTTTTGGGACTCTGAGTATTGCGGTGGCACGTGTCCATATGCCTTTGTCTACAGAGAGAGTTGCTAAACTCTCTGCTTTAGGAGGATGATTGCATACACTGGGCACGAAGTTTTGCACATTCTGACGGGCGGCTGCATGGAGGTTGCTTCGCTGTGAGGAGAGTTGGAAAAGTGGCTGCAACACAGAATGTATATTTTCAAGCTTCACAGTGGGTTACATTCCTGAAAACAGCTCTCAAATACTTTTTAACAAATTTCTAACTCATATCCTGTGTTTTAGTAATGCTTTTTAAAAATACCCGACACTGTCTGATAATGGACTATTCTCAGTGAGTATCTTTTTCAGAGAATTGGCTTTTACTCTTGTGAGCACCCAAAACGAATATTTGACTATTTTGATGAAAAGCCTCATAAAATGTATGAACCGTTATCTTGTCCTCTATAAACAGAAGATATTGAATATAATTTAAATTTCCTGGGTGGCCAAGGTCATCTCTTTTATTCCTTTATTCAACCAATATTTATTAAACTCCAAATATGCATTAAGCATTTGTGCTAAACGTTGGGTGTTTAGCATCTTCATTGGCAGATTTATCATCACCAAGGACTCCTTACAATGGCTCCACTTACGCAACTTGACTGTTGTGCCGTTACCGATTAAACCAGGAGTTTTGAGCATTAATAAGGGAGGATTTCTGCCTAGAACATCAGATTTGGTTAGCAGTTCAGATGGTCACACGTGGCAGTCAGTCCTGCCTCAAACGGGCCTTTTTGTCATCTAGTTATGGGCATCCTCGCAAGAAAGAGTTGAAAATAGTCTATGTTCTTCAAAAATTCAAACTCAACAAGCTCTGTAATTTTTAGGTCACCAGAGATACTGATGTTACTGTATTATTGGCAATAAAACTTGACTCAAAGCCCATATGAAATGTTTAGGGTATTTTTAAAAATCCTTGCACATTCCTCTAATTACAAAGCAATAAATGTTTGTTGCAACATTCAAACAAGAGAGCATTATTTCAAAAAATGTAATTTCTATTGTATTTCTAATGTCTTTAAAGGTATGTTAAGTTTTGGACAATTCAGATATCTTTTGGGGATTTTCAATATTGGCCTCTGGAAGAGCTATCTGTAAATTATCTATTTATCAATTATCCCTAGGTACAATTATCCCATAAGGCTGTTATTAGTATAGCCTTGTGGGATAATTGTATTCTGGAAAGATTGATCCATAATGTAAAGTGGATATTACTTCCCCTTTGACTTTCTTCATAAACTTGGACATGCTTCTCTATAGAGGGTGGGGAGAATCGACTGATGAGTTTTTCTCAAGAGAGGGGGCTGATTCTTTCTAACTCAGCACCCTTACCCCGGGGAACTTTCTTAGTAGTGGCATTTTTTTTTTCTTCGTGTGGAAATCATCAAGTTTGCGCTCAAATATTCTAGATATTGTTCTATTTTGCAGAGTTTCATAAAGTTGGCTGGGGTCCTCAGGCAGATGCCTATAATGAATTCCACACTTCCTACACTGGGTCTTCAACCTGCGGCCAATACCTCCTCTTAGGGACCATTGGAAAATGGGTGAGGGTGTTTGGGGTTGTTACAACGGGGTCTCCTGGCATCGAGCAGGGGAGGGTCGGTGGTCCTAACTGTCTTGCAGTGTGTAGGGCAATATTTCACAGGTAAGAACAGTCCTATCTAAAATGCTAAAAGTGTGTCTGTTGAGAAAGAAAAATTTTACTTTGGTATTTATTGATTGATTGATTCAGCAAATGTTTACTGAACACCCACTGTATGCCACACACTGCTGTAGGCATTGAGGATACAGTGAACAAACAGACAAAAGTCTCTGTTCTTGTGCAGTGGAATATTCTAGTGATATAATACACTGTTTTTTGTTTTGTTTTTTTGGTTTCAGGAATTTGTTGTTCAGGTGTGTTTTGTTTTGTCTTGAGTATAGAGATGGAAAACAATTGCACAGATGGCCTTATGTACAGAGGAGTTGGGTGGATGCCTTTCAGTGTGAACCCGTCTTATAAATTCTGTTTCTGGGGTGACTTAAAATGATTAATTCCAATAGTCAGCACATCTGAGGGACAGTAGGGGGAAAAATCCATAAGACAGAAACACACAACATGTATTAATTCTTCAAATTAGCATTTAGTTCTGTGTTCTTAAAAAATGATAAACACCAGTAGTGTGTTGCAAATTTTGGCTCTTTATTTATGACCAGAAGCACACCAGAAGCTCAGAATGTCTTAAAACCTCCAGTACTTCTATTAAAGATTAAATTATTAGCAACTTACATCCCCCAATTTTTATTACAATGATATTTTTATCTCAATAAGAGTATTGACTAATTCAAGAATGAGGGATACACTAGAACTTTGCAGTTCCTCGAAACGAGTTTTGTTTTTTACTTATTTCTCTAAAAATGTGTTAAATGATTGTCCATTTAATGTCAAATATACTACTAATGTAAGTAAAGGTGTACCTCATTCTAAGCTTTTGAGATAGTTCTAGAAAGCTGTGCGTGAACAGATAACACATTTTACGAGTCCCTTTTTATTGGTTTACATTTTATTTTGAGAAACGTTTGGTTTCGTGCCCTGACCTTTCTGCTGATCTCTCATCCTGTGCGTTTTCAGTGCCTGCATTTTGCTCTGGATTTCCCATCCCAGGTCAACACATTCTCAACTGAAATCATCATCTTAAGCAAATAATTTCCCCTTCCCAACTACTGTTACTTGACAGGAAGCATCACTGTTCTTCCAGGCTCCCAAACGCATTCATTCAGTCCCACTCAGCTCCTCTTCTTCACGTATGCAAACCTAAAGCCGTGCTAGTGTCCTTGAAGATACTGCAAAGTTTAGCTGCTCCAGGCGCATATACAGCAAGCCTTGGTAACATGGGACTCAAGGACAATCTGCCGTCTTACTTGCCCTACTTCCAAACACACACTGTGGACACAGGGATCCTGATGTTACATTTCAGAAGAGTTCTCTCAATCTAGGTAATGAATACCTAGACAGGTTGTTCCCCTTGTTTCTTTATAGTGCTGATGAGAGGGTACACCATGGTCAGTCACGTCTGTACTCCAGTAGGAGCAGTGTTTCGTTCCCTGTACAGCCTTTTGTGCAGCTAAACATAAGAAGAAGTCGTGGGTTTTCAGAGCAGCCTCCAGGTCCTCTGTACTAAAGAACTGATGAGTAACCCTTACCAGGAACGCCAAGAGGATGTTTCTGAACCAATCATGTCTATAGCTTCTGCTCTGAAGCCCCCACTGCTCTTGCCCCCAAGAGTCTGGTCTGTTCTGGAATGTCCAGTACTCGTTCCTCATCAATAACCTGGTCTTCGTTTGGTCCTGAGCAAAATGTGTCTCTGATGACTGTGTTTTTCTTAGTCGTGGCAGTGGTACCACAGGGCTACAGTTCCATCCTTCTAACAGGTGTGTGTGTCTGCATCTACCCCAAAGCCAGTGCTGATGGGGCCACTGAAAGACTCTTGGGAGGAAGAGCCTCCTCCTGTTTGAAACCCCAACTGAAAACGTGTGCCCAATTTGGGCAGCGCTGTGACATGTCCTAGTGAGCACAACTGAGCCTCCTTCAGACACCAGCACGTGGGGCATTACCCAGCGGCACACGGGTATCACCTGCAGCACATGGGGTCAGTCCCCCCTCACATCTCTGCCAAGCTATGGTGATGTATTTGTATCTGATATCACTGCTTTCAGTCTTCTTTCCCATAGAAGATGCACGGCATTTCAGAAGCATATGCTGCTCTCCTTAAATAAGCATTCATCCTGTCCTTTCTCTTTACAGAACAGCTTAGTGGCTCTTGATTGCATGACAAATCCATCACACACTCCCTACCCTGGAATATATGTCTCTTCTTGATTTGGCTCCAAATTACCTTTATTATATTTTTTAATTAATTAATATTTTTGTTTGGGGAAATGGTTTTCTTTTTAAATTCTTTTTTAACATTTTTATTGGAGTATAATTGCTTTACAGTGGTGTGTTAGTTGCTGCTTTATAACAAAGTGAATCAGGATACATATACATATATCCCCATATCTCCTCCCTCTTGCGTCTCCCTCCCTCCCACCCTCCCTATCCCACCCCTCTAGGTGGTCACAAAGCACCGAGCTGATCTCCCTGTGCTATGCAGCTGCTTCCCACTAGCTATCTGTTTTACGTTTGGTAGTGTATATATGTCCATGCCTCTCTCTCACTTTGTCCCAGCTTACCCTTCCCCCACCCCATGTCCTCAAGTGCATTCTCTACGTCTGTGTCTTTATTCCCGTCCTGCCCTGAGGTTCTTCAGAACCATTTTTTTTTTGTTTCTTAAGATTCCATATATATGTGTTAGCATATGGTATTTGTTTTTCTCTTTCTGACTTCACGCTGTATGACAGACTCTAGGTCTATCCACCTCACTACAAATAACTCAATTTCATTTCTTTTTATGGCTGTGTAATATTCCATTGTATATATGTGCCACATCTTCTTTATCCATTCATCTGTCGATGGACACTTAGGTTGCTTCCATGTCCTGGCTATTGTAAAGAGTGCTGCAATGAACATTGTGGTACATGACTCTTTTTGAATTATGGCTTTCTCAGGGTATATGCCCAGTAGTGGGATTGCTGGGTTATATGTTAGTTCTATTTTTAGTTTTTTAAAGAACCTCCATACTGTTCTCCACAGTGGCTGTATCAATTTACATTCCCACCAACAAAGCAAGAGTGTTCCCTTTCCTCCACACCCTCTCCAGCATTTATTGTTTGTAGATTTTTTGATGATGGCCATTCTGGCCGGTGTGAGGTGATACCTCATTGTGGTTTTGATTTGCATTTCTCTAATGATTAGTGATGTTGAGCATCCCTTCATGTGTTTGTTGGCAATCTGTATATCTTCTTTGGAGAAATGTCTGTTTAGGTCTTCTGCCCATTTTTGGATTGGGTTGTTTGTTTTTTTTTGATATTGAGCGGCATGAGCTGTTTGTATATTTTGGAGATTTATCCATTGTTAGTTGCTTCATTTGCAAATGTTTTCTCCCATTCTGAGGGCTGTCTTTTTGTCTTGTTTATGGTTTCCTTTGCTGTGCAAAAGCTTTGAAGTTTCATTAGGTCCTATTTGTTTATTTTTGTTTTTATTTCCATTTCTCTTAGAGGTGGGTCAAAAAGGATCTTACTGTGATTTATGTCATAGAGTGTTCTGCCTATGTTTTCATCTAAGAGTTTTATTGTGTTTGGCCTTACATTTAGGTCTTTAATCCATTTTGAGTTTATTTTTGTGTATGGTTTTAGGAAGTGTTCTAATTTCATTCTTTTACATGTAGCTGTCCAGTTTTCCCAGCACCACTTATTGAAGAGGCTGTCTTTCCTCCACTGTATACTCTTGCCTCCTTTATCAAAGAGAAGTTGACCATATGTGCTTGGGTTTATCTCTGGGCTTTCTATCCTGTTCCATTGATCTATATTTCTGTTTCTGTGCCGGTACCATACTGTATTGATCACTGTAGCTTTGTAGTATAGTCTGAAGTCAGGGAGCCTGATTCCTCCAGCTCTGTTTTTCTTTCTCAAGATTGCTTTGGCTATTCGGGGTCTTTTGTGTATCCATACAAATTGTGAAATTTTTTGTTCTAGTTCTGTGAAAAATGCCAGTGGTAGTTTGATAGGGATTGCATTGAATCTGTAGATTGCTTTGGGTAGTAGTCATTTTCACAATGTTGATTCTTCCAATCCAAGAAAATGGTGTATCTCTCCATCTGTTTGTATCATCTTTAGTTTCTTTCATCAGTATCTTACATTTTTCTGCACACAGGTCTTTTGTCTCCTTAGGTAGGTTTATTCCTAGGTATTTTATTCTTTTTGTTGCAGTGGTAAATGGGAGTGTTTCCTTAATTTCTCTTTCAGATTTTTCACCATTAATGTCTAGGAATGCACGAGATTTCTGTGAATTAACTTTGTATCCTGCAACTTTACCAAATTCATTGACTAGCTCTAGTAGTTTTCTGGTAGCATCTTTAGGATTACGTATAGTATAATGTCATCTGCAAACAGTGACAGTTTTACTTCTTTTTTTACAATTGGGATTCCTTTTACTTCTTTTTGTTCTCTGATTGCTGTCACTAAAACTTCCAAAACTGTAGTGGTGAGAGTGGGCAACCTTGTCTTGTTCCTGATCTTAGTGGAAATGCTTTCGGTTTTTCACCATTGAGAACGATGTTCGCATATGGGTTTGTCATATATGGCCTTTATTATGGTGAGGTATGTTCCCTCTGTGCCTACTTTCTGGAGGATTTTAATCATAAATGGGTGTTGAATTTTATCGAAAGCTTTTTCTGCATCTATTGAGATTATCATATGGTTTTTATCCTTCAATTTGTTAATATGGTGCATCACATTGATTGATTTGCGTATATTCCTTTATGCCTGGGTAGATGGTTCCTGTTTTCTACTTACAATCACTAACTGCTAAAACCCTGCTAGCTCTGAGTCTCAGCTAGGCTACCATCTTCCTTGAGAAGCTTTCCTTAAATTCCCTGCTGGAAATGGCATCTCCATCATTTTAATGTTCATAGCATCTTGTTTTCATCTGTCACCTCCTAGAACTAGCTAATTATTAGTATGTGTCTTCAGGGGTGTCAGCTCCTCCAGGGCAAGGATCGTGAGTTACTGATAGTCCAGAGTTCCCCACTCATGGGGAGGCTTGGGAAACGTTTTCTGAATGAGTGAATGAATGAATGAATGAATAATAGCTGATGAGTAAATAGAAAATTCTTTATCAAAATGAATAACTTTCTCCTCATGTAGACACGCTCTCAGATTGCTTTTCACAACTAATAGATCTTCAAAAGGGTGCCACCTGTAATAGTTATCTGCAATCCATGTATATGTCATTGTTAATGAAATCTGAAAGTTGTGCCTAAGGCTCCCCAGAAAGCAACAATCCTTTTTTGCCTGCCCCTGAAATTGCCCTGACACGGCTTGTAATAAGCTTTGACTGCCCAACAAACCCCAAAGCTTCTGCATTTCAGCAGTTTGTTAACAGGCCCCTAAATAATTCTAGTTAATTCTGTAGAATACACAGGATTCACTTTGAAGTGTATCTTATTAACACAAGTCCTGTGAATTAACATGATGCCTAGGCATGCATTGCAAATTAGATGCAGTTACCCTCTTTCCTGGCAACAAGTTTAAAATGTGGAACATAGTAGCGTTTCAAGGCGTTTTTAAGTTGGGAGTGAAATACACCAGAGTTTTGATTTTTTCGAAGACAGTAGTGAACCTACTGAAGGTGCAAAAATGGGGTCTATTTTGCCCATTGACCCCCTTGTAATAATTTTGCCTCAAAGGTGCGTTAGGGACTCTTCTAAAAGAATGTCAATGTACGTCAGCTCTGGGAAGAATTTTTTTTTAAGTTAAGAGCATGAAGGTCGCGCTCAGCCTCTGCCTGCCAGCTGTCCCTGGTCCCCGAATTCTGCATCCCTCCTCTTCCCACAACCAAGGCAACTGGAGCCCATTTTGGGAAGAGATGGTGAAGATCCATCCCACAACTCTCTCTTTTTTTTTTTTTACAAGTTAATATTTCATTTTATTTTTTTATATAGCAGCATCTTATTAGTTATCTATTTTATGCATATTAGTGTATATATGTCGATCCCAATCTCCCAGTTCATACCACCACCCCCACCACCCCCTCCCCGCCTCACCCCAATCCTTTTGAAACCAGCCTCAGTCATGCTTGCTTCAAGACTTATCCTGGCATCATGGACCACTGGATACTTCGGCTAGGTGTTAAACCCTCCTAAACTCTCCTCTTGCCCTGTGCCTGAGTCCCATCGTGGTGACTTAGTTGCCATCTAGGGCACTCTTGGCATCAGTCCTAGACATGAATCCAGCTCAGTGGCTTGGGCCCTGCTCCCTGCTGGCCGACTGTCCTAATGCCCAGTGCCTCCTTTCTGCTTGGGCTTCTGAGGGCCGCAGCCCCAGGACCCTCACTCTGTGTTCCTGGCTCTATTTGATGCCAACTGTATGTCTCTTGCTTGCTGTATGTCACCTGCCCCAGTACCTCCTACTGGCTTTGACCTTCCTGTTTCAGGTCCTCTTACTGTGACCCTTTGTATATAAGCTAGATCTGTTTGCCCTTCCTTCAAGGGGAGCTATTTCCCTGGTGTTTCCCTAGATGCTTATGATGAGACCCCTGCCAGAACTACACCAATCAGACCCTCCATGTACACACTTGGGTCTGAACCCTTTCAGGGAGAGCAGGTTGGAAACCCATATAAACAGAAATATACAATGTGTACAAATCAAGTATTGTAAGATTATTTATTTATTTATTTATCTTGCGGTACGCGGGCCTCTCACTGTTGTGGCCTCTCCCGCTGTGGAGCACAGGCTCCGGACGCGCAGGCTCAGCGGCCATGGCTCATGGGCTCAGCCGCTCCGCGGCATGTGGGATCCTCCCGGACCGGGGCACGAATCGGCAGGCAGACTCTCAACCACTGCGCCACCAGGGAAGCCCCATTTTCTTTTTTTAATTAATTAATTTATTTTTGGCTGCGTTGGGTGTTTGTTGCTGTGCGCGGGCTTTCTCTAGTTGCCATGAGTGAGGACTATTCATTGCGGTGGCTTCTCTTGTTGCGGAGCACGGGCTCTAGGCGCGTGGGCTTCAGTAGTTGTGGCACACGAGCTCAGTAATTGTGGCTCACGGGCTGTAGAGCACAGGCTCAGTAGTTGTGGCGCAGGGGCTTAGTTGCTCTGCAGCATGTGGGATCTTCCCAGACGAGGGGTCGAACCCGTGTGCCCTGCGTTGGCAGGTGGATTCCTAACCACTGCGCCACCAGGAAAGCCCAAGTATTGTAAGATTATAAAGAATTGTTGTGAATGTATTAGGTTAGGGAAATCAAACAGAATCATCATATGATGACATATTCATGCCCATCTATATAAAATTTTCTGGTTTTATATGACGCCATTTTATAGATGTGCCCATCTTTTCAAATGAGACATGCATATATATACATACATACATCTCACTTCATCCTTAATCAGTTTTATTTCTATATATTTTAATCGAGTGTTTGTATGTATGAAATCATTAGTGAAAATAAAGCAGAGAATCCTAGGCTGTTTTACCTTTTAGCATTGGGTTATTTAGTATTAGAGAGACCGTGTGGATGATTAACTGCAATGTGAGTTTATTTTGTTATTTAACGTGACTGACTGGAACATGTTTGTATAGCTAATAGCTTTTTAGACCTTATTTCAGAACTTACTATACATGTACTATAAGTACTTCCAGCAGCTTTTGCCTCTTCTAGCCTAAAGGTGAGAAGCAATACATATTTCTCCCATTTGGATGCGAGATTTGAAAGAGATAATTAACTATCCTGCGAAAGATTTATGCTCCACCTTCTGGAGTACAGAATCATCACTGACAAGTGACTGCCCAGCTGGAGACATCACTGTTCAGCCCTTCCTACATTTAGATGGGTCACAATCATCTCTCTCAGTGATGGAACATGAACAGAAGTGATGCACAACACTTGCAGGAAAAACTTTGAAAAGGAAGTGTAAAAGTTAATAGGTGGGGCCTCCCTGGTGGCGCAGTGGTTGAGAGTCCGCCTGCTGATGCAGGGGATACGGGTTCGTGCCCCGGTCCGGGAGGATCCTACGTGCCGCGGAGCGGCTGGGCCCGTGAGCCATGGGCGCTGAGCTTGCGCATCCGGCAACGGGAAAGGCCACGACAGTGAGAGGCCCACATATCGCAAAAAAAAAAAAAAAAAAGTTAATAGGTGAAGACACCTGTGGTCTATTTGTACAACGGAATACTGTTCAGCAACATGAAGGAAAGAACTACTGATTCATGCAGCACATGGGTGAGTTTCAAAACATCGTGCGAAGGAGCCAAACACAGAAGGATGTATACGGCGTGATTCCATGAATACGAAGTCCAAGACTGGACAAAACTAATCGCTGGTGACAGAAATCAGAAATGCCTGATAGACTGACTGGATGAGAGGTCTAGGAAGTTTTCTGGGCGAGGGGAATGGCTGGCCTCTGTCTTGAATGGTGATTATCACACGGGTGTAGCAGTTGTCAAAACTCACTGATCTGAACATTTAAAATCTGACCATTTGTGTGTGTAAATTATACATCAATAAAAAGACATGGTTTCCCTACTCTTTCTTTCCCCATCCTCCACCAGAAGCAATTTCATCCCCCAGGGGACATTTGGCAGTATTTGGAGACATTTTTGATTGCCCTGCTTCTGGCATCTGGTGTATAGTGTCCTATGATGCTTCTCAACATCCTACAATGACAACAGCCCTTGGCTGTTCTAAAATGTCAGTAGTGCCAAGGTTGAGAAACCCTGCGTTAGCTGATTGCAGAGGGCTGAGTCCCCAGAGAAGGCTGAACCCGCGATATGGAAAATCGTGGCCACCCACTGGCCAGAAACCGCAGAAACATTGGATGTCATGTCAGCAAGAATTCAT
>NW_006782864.1:2545590-2581831 GCF_000442215.2 Lipotes vexillifer
TTCACTGTGTTAAGGCATTGAAATATTAGGGTTTGTTTGTTTTAGCGGGTTAGCGTTACTTTAATAGATCAAACTTTAAAATGTTGATACCAAGAAAAATGCTTATTGTCTTCCTTATTAGGAGACCTGAGTGAAATTTATCTTAAGTCTTATTATCAAGCAAAGCTATGCTTCCTTTAAATAATTGTTGTGATTTTATCTCAAGGGCATTGTCCGTTTTGTAACTTACCGTGTTTCCTTTCTTGTTTCCTATTGTAGAGAGCTTAGAACTCAATTTTTAGGTGGTTCTTAGAAGCAACTCTCCGGGAACATATGGTTTGCTTTTCTACATGCTCCCCTAGCCTCTATCTTTAACGTTTCCTTCCCTTATTTTCCACTAGCACCGATTCCGATGGCTACTTATTTTCCCTTCTGGTATTTAGATTTGTTTTAAGGCTAGCTCATATTCTTTGCGTAAAAATGCAGCTTATAAATATAAAAACATATGAATAAAATACTTATCCAAATACCAACGTTCCTTTACTTAAGGTTTTGAATTAATAATGATTTTTGTATCCCAGACCTTGAAGGGAGTTTCATTTTGTCTTAACCTCTTAAGGTCCAGAGAGAGAAAATGATGTGTCCAGGTTCCAAGTTCATAGTGATAGTTCATGGAAGTATTTTTTTTTTTTTTTTTTTTTTTGCGGTATGCTGGCTGCTCACTGTTGTGGCCTCTCCCGTTGCGGAGCACAGGCTCCGGACGCGCAGGCCCAGTGGCCATGGCCCACGGGCCCAGCCACCCTGCGGCATGCGGGATCCTCCCGGACCGGGGCACGAACCCGCGTCCCCTGAATCGGCAGGTGGACCCTCAACCACTGCGCCACCAGGAAAGCCCCATGGAAGTATTTTAATCTTTAAAAGAGAAAGTGTTCTCTACTGTATAAAGTTCTGTGTGTGTGCATGTATACATATATATGTATATATAATATATATAACTTGCTCATCACTAATTGGACATGGCTTGTGAACTATTTTAGTGGTGAAGTGGGATCTGTGTTAATCTACAACAGACGTTGTTTGTCTACTTAGCATACCTCTTCACTTTTTCCTTTTGATAGAGCCCCAATTTTTTTTACAGACCCACCCTTCTCAGCTAAAGCATAAGCTCAGGGGAGAGAGGCGTCTGTCCCAGGACCAAAGGCTGCATCATGACTAGAGGAAGCTGATCCTGTGACTTGTCAGTCATTGGTTTAACACAGGAGTGTGTACTGTTGTTCTGGCTACTGAGATATAGGGTAAGACAGCTGAGGGTGGGTGTGGCAGTTATGGGAACAATTTGACGCAATCTTAAAAACAGACATAAGGAAAGATTGTTCTGTTGCTGGACACTGTTGTGTCAGTGTGAGATGACTGGAATTCTGCAGCCATCTTAGTGCCACGAGGAGGGTTCGCCTGAAGCACACATCAGGCTAAGCATGGCTGGCCAGAAAGAGCAAAAGAACCTTGAGCTGCCAGGCCACTAACAAAACTAACCCTGGGGCTAAATTATCTCTCAGCTTATGAAGTGAGAAAATAAATTCCTCAGGCCAGTTTGATTTGATGTTTTCTTTTACTTGCAGTTAAAAGCAAGCTTTCAAATTATCTTTTTCTGCATTGGGTGACCTAGGGTGTCCTTAACATTTATACTGTTCTTACAGGTGACATCTGGGCTCATGAGCTAGAGAATGTGAGTCCTTCATCTCAATCAGAGCTTGCCCTAAGAAGCTGATCTCACTAGCCCAAGCACCTAACATAGGGGTCGGCAAGCTTCCTCTGTAAAGGGCCAGAGGTAGGTGTTTGAGGCTTTGAGAGCCATGTGGTTTCTGTTGCAACTACTCAACTCTGCTGCTGAGTGCAAGAGCACCACAGACAACACATAAGCAAATGACAGTGACTGTGTTCCAATAACGCTTTGTTTTCAGAAAGCAGGCAGTGAGCCAGACTTGGGTAGTGGGCCATAGTTTGACTTCTGACCTAAAATACATGCTCAGCCAAGTGTGGGTGATCAAGGTTCATGGGGACAGAGCGGCCACTTGCCTGACTCCCATTTTCTCCCCTTTCACTGGCACTGTCTGTCCTCTGGGGAAAGAGCTATCGGCAGTGAGAATGGTGGGAAGAGCAAAAGTCAAGGGAGAGAAAATTGAGAAACAGCAGATTTATATAATTGACAGTCGACTTAATCAATTACTGAATAATTGATGGTTGGCTGCATTTTTTGGAAACCATTTGTCTAGAAAAGCCCCTGAACTTGATGCAGCTCGATGAAAGAGAAAATCACATCTGGAGAAGGTTTCCTCCCATCCACCTGCTTTAACTCAAAGCATCTTTCACCAAAGAAAGGCAATGTGATCAGCCTTCAGAGTTTGCACCAAGGCAGGTGCATCTGGGTAGTCTGTGCAGGAATGTTGTTCTAATTAGGGAAATAGGAACGACTTTAATTCTGAAAGTGCTTGTCTGTCACATTTAGCGAGCGTGCTGTTTGAGATAATCATGAACTGTCAAAAACAACAGGGGGTAATGGAAATCAGGTAAAAGATTGATCTAGGAAAGTACCAATGATGAGTATCTGTTGAGAAAAAAGAGAGGAAAGGCAGAGTGGAAACTGGAGGATCCTGGTTACATGATCTAATGAGTAACATTGCAAAAATTATATGGTTGTGTACAACACATGTTCATTCATTTTACAAGTCCTTCTCTTATCTCTCATTCTCCCTGTTTCTTCAAATGCAACGCTGTCTCTGACAGTAGGTGGAAATGAAATGATGATTTTGAAGGAGTTCCTCAGTGCACGTAGCCGTGGAGCGAGAGCTTCCCGGTGGCTCTTTGATGGGTCCTGCTCTGTGACCACCAGGCAGGGTCAGAAAAGCTGCTGCATCCCTGAAAGCATGAAAGCATCATGCTTTCAAGCAGCTGTCCCTTGCACCCTGTGTTTAAGAGAAGTATACATCGTATCACCCTCATACATGCTTATATCCAGTGCCTTGGTGGATTCTGATTAAGAGAGACACACACAAAAAGAGAACAGAACAAAAGAACCTCCCCTTAAGAGGCACCCCAGGAAAGATGTTATATTAGCTTAGTTTCTAATGAGGTTCTCTGTCTCTCTGGGGACAGAGTAACCACAGCCCCGCGAGACATGAATCCCTCTACCTCTTCGCTATCGCTCTCCCCTCAGCCTGACTGCCACTTGACAATTAATTGAAAAGCCTATGCTTTCGAGTTGCTGCCAGGTGATTGAGCAGGAATTAACACACTTACAGGTGTCGCGGGAAGCGCAGCTCTGCTGCCTGGGACTCCTGAGACGACTCCCCCCTGGGGGCCCCCTCAAGGCGAGGCCCCTGGGAGGCAGCCGATGGTCACAAAGTGTCCACTTGCAAGTCATGCAGTGATGGAAAGGAGTCGTCGTTTCAGCTTCATTGGTGGAAGTGCAGACAGATTCAGGAAGACTTCTGATGCTTCGTTAGTAAAACTGTTTTGTAGATGAACACGGGGAGCTAGGAGTATCCTGTTACCTCTTCCTCCTGGGACCTGAGGCTTTTTTTGTCCTGGGTCCTGCCTACCTGTCCACTTCATCTTCTCCCTCAAGTGCCTTACTCTGCATGCAGAGTGGTTTTCGTCCATAGCTACCTATGAGCGCCTTCCCATTTCCAGATTGCACCATCTCCTTTCTCATCTCTACATTCATATATGCTCGGCAAAGTCTTACTCAGCCTTCAAAACCCAGTTTCAATATTTCTTCCTGTAGGAAGGTCCTAGCTCTCTCCAGAAGAGTTATCCTCTCTGCTGTGCCTCCCCTTGTCTGTGATAGAACATATCAGAGTGTAGTGAAATCAACTGACCTGATTATGTGTCATTCTCTCTCCTTCCACCAGAAGTTCTTGAAGGTTAGAGTCTATATCTTATTCTCTCTGATGCCTGGCATATAGTAGATGACTAATAAGTATCTGTGCACATGAGTCAGCCCATAAAAGGCTAGATACCATCTTAAGACATCATCCAGTGATTTACTGAGCCACAAAACAGGTTAGAACAAAGTCAAACACTGACAGAACACATCACCTCTGTGCAAGCCAAAAGCCAAGAAAGTAATTTTACATGCTGACTTCCCTTGAGACTTGGGACCACCACAGATACCACGTCCAGCTCCTTGAATGGTTTGTCACTCCTTCCCTTCCCCATCCTATTTGGATCATATTATCGAGGGTCAGCCTACCTGAATTCACCTGTGCTTCCCGAGACACCTATAAGTGTGTTAATTCCTGCTCCGTCACCTGGCAGCAACTCAAAAGCATAGGTTTTTCAGGTAATTGTCAAGGGGCAATCAGGCTGTGAGGAGAGCGATAGGGAAGCCTTAGGGGGATTCGTGTTTATCCCAGGGCGACTTGCTGGGCAGAGAGTCGAAGGAGAGCATGGGAAGTGGCTTTCACGTCGAGACAGCAAAGGCACAGGAAACGTCAACCCACAGGACGGGAAAAAGCTGAAATGTAGACTAGGCAGGGCAGCTACCTGGCTCTCAGGGGCGCACAGCCAGGTTCAAGGGCAAGGGCGCTTAGCACAGGGCTTCAGGAGGCAGCTTTGCACATGGGATGGCAGTAGCAGTCATTGTCAGAGTGCATTTTCAGACGTGACACTTCCAGGACAATCTGCCAGCCCCGTGGAGCACAGCCCCCATCCACCGGCTGTGTCCTTTTTCAAGATGAGATGAAAGGCAGAAAGCCAGTCCCTGCCCCTCCCCAGAAGGCACCAAAGCACAAGTGTATGGCGTTCTAACAATTCACTTGTGAATCTCTGCCTGGAGTGTGGAACCCTTTTTCCATAGACATAATACTGTAGAGACTGGTTTGATTTCCACCTGGTCCACTAATTCTCATCAGCCCGTGAAGGAGCTGACGTGGAGCACGGATAGAACCTTCCAGCTACACCTAAGCGATCTTAATGATAAGCCTTCCAGAAGGTGACTGTGGCCCCAGATACAGATGCACATGCTCCCCGGCTCTCTGTCCTGACTCAGGGGCTTCTGGGCCCTCGGTACCCACAGGCTCGAGTCTGGAGCATCGGTTACTACTTCTGTGACCGCCTTGTCGCCTCCATCTCCAGCTTCTCCCTGAGGGAACGTGTGCTTGCAGGTTCAGTCAGGTGGGGAAGAAATGGCGTCGTCCTGGCTGTGTGGTGGGGTCTCGGACTCCTTGGGAAACCGTTTCTTGTATGTGGGTTATTGTTGTGTTGAGAGTGTGAATGTCGCGGACTGGGAGTGAATGAGTGTGCGTGCGTGTACGTGTGCCTGGGCCTGCGTGCGCGCGCGCGTGTACCTGCATTGCGTGCGTGTGTGCGCATGCGCCTGCTGTCTGCGCTGTGAGTGCGCATGCGCTCATAGGTAGCGATGGACGAAAACCACGTGCTTCCGTTTACCGGGTCCCTTCTAAGTGTGGATCCCCGTCACTTCCCTGGTGCTTTGTGCAGCCTGTACATCTGCGTTTACTCCTGCTCATGGGCAGGAGGGTCGTGTGTTGGTTCCAAGTCTGGCCTTTCCCCTTTGGGTTTCATCACAGTCTTATTTTTGTGGCTCACAGGAAAAAAGGGAATCGTTATTCACTTTTTGGAGAATAATTTGAATATGACTTCGTTATATTTGATGCCATTTTACTTGTGGCCACGTCTAGGGCTGTTTGTAAAGAAAAGCAGAGAGTGCTACCAAAAAAACCATTCCAGGCATAGAAAGAGAGGCGGCTGTACGTTGTTTATGATCAGACTATGTACTTATCTGGTTATGAATATAAATTCCCTACCCACTAAGATGCTTCTAGCTGATAGTTCTAAAATGCAGACACATGGTTGGCTTTAAGATGCAGCTCTATGGTTCAAGAAACCTCTACCCTCAGTGTCACCTGAAGGCTTAAAAAATAGCTTTCTCATGGCATTTGCTATTTTGCTTCTGATCCTATCTCCCTGTCCCCTCATCCCCTCATTCAGATCGTGCCATCAGGAGACAGGGGCTTCTGAAAGAGTCTACCTGATGATTCTGAAATTGTACCTGGCCTTTGATGTCACACTCCCTGTCATCCTTTTCCTGTAATTTGGATGAGGGCAGTAGGGAGAAGGGATGCCGCAAATGCTTCTGACCTCAGACCAAGACTTGTATTTATCCAAAGCAATCATAAGACTTCTTAGAAAATTAGAAACTCGATTAAGAAAAGTTTGGGGTTACTTGCCGTGAATGGCAGGCTAATCTTAGGACCTTTCGTACTCAACAGTGCTGATTGTCACAATCAATAGTGACAACAATCACCTGAATGAGATTGAGTTCCTCTGGATCATTAAGGATGCTGGTGTTTTCCAGACAAATCTCTGAGGCTTGAATAACATGGGCAAGAGGTTGATAAGAATCTTCGGATGCAGAGTTTCATTATGAATTTGGAATTAGGGAAAGGTGAGTCCACTGTGGACCAATGATGGTGTAGATGGTGGCTTGGTCCTCTGTGGAGGACACGCTGAAACTGTCTCCAGGTCTCAGTTCCAGTCCAGAATCAGCCTTGAGGAAAGACTGGCTGCTGGAGGGCCAGGGCTTGTGCCCTCTGGCTCACGGAGAACAGCATATGGGGGGGCCCTCGCCCTGGGCCTCACTGTCTGTCCAGTCGACGTTCCCACTGCTTTCTCTAGTGTGTTCCTCAAAGTCGTAACAACTCTCGTGCCAACTCCTTCATTGAAAAAAGAAAAAGAAAAAACATCCCCATGGTATAACGCATTTAGGGAGAGAGCCCTCAGGCTTATTTCTGGGCCTGACCCATTTCCCATCTGGGAAGTGCCTCAAGAATCAGACATGATTATTTGTTTCTTCCTCATCTGAGCTTCTGGGACGATGCCACAGTTGAACCTTAGGAACGTTTGTGGGTTAGAGACCTAGAGGAAGAATATCGTGAGAAATTGGAGCTTGAATTCACAGGGATATGAGAGACGATTGCTTCCACTCAGGAAACGATTTTCCTGCACCAGCAGAAACCTTATTACAGAGCAGGGCTGAGAACCATGATATAGATGGGCAGTTTGCAAACTTCGCTTTTGGCTAAAGGTTTTTCTTTGTTTTGCTCTGTGTGTCTCTCACTTTCTCTCACTGTTGTGGAGGTGAGTTGGGTGGGGAGAGAGTGTGGGAGACCGGTGAGCTGATAAAGACACGGTAACTGTTGTCAGGAGGAGGCTCTCCAAGGGATCACGGGTGATTTCTGTTTTTTCTGTTGCCCAGATCGTCTTCATACTGTAGCCTTTGAATGAACTGGTAATTTAAAAAAATAAATAACTGCAATTTCCTAAACCATTTGTCATCCCAGCCACCCTGAAGGTATCGTTACAAAGAGCTGCCCTCGTGACACACTGGCTTACTTTTATCTTCAGAAATAGGAACCAGCAGGGCTTGGTTAGCTTGTCCAGTCCAAATAGATTTCTTGTTCTGACCCCAGGCCTGCCTAAGAGGATGCCCAAGTTTGAGTCAGGCCAGTCTAACCCTTGAGGCAGGCTGGTGACAGGGCATGATGGGTTGCTTGATGTTTAGAGTAGAATTGCTACCAGTTATGACACACAGGATGCCGTGTTAGTTAATTAATAGCTATTTATAAGCGGATCTTCTATGCGAAGTTCTAATCCAGAAGCTGGCAGGAAGGAGTAAAAGAGAGCTGAAAAACAGAATGCCAAATGCAATGTGGTATCCTGGATTGGATCCTGGAACAGAGAAAGAATCTGAGTGGAAAAACTGGTGAAATCCGAATAAAGTCTATGGTTTAGGTAATAGTAAGGTACAGATATTAATTTCGTAGCATTGAAGAATATATCATGGTTATGTACGATGTTATCATTAGGGAAAGCTGAGTGAGCAGTATATGGGCACTTTCTGTACTATCCTTGTAACTTTTCTGTATATTTAAAATTATTCCAAACTAAAATTTATTTAAACATAAAATAAAAAGGAACATACCACCAAAACTTCCAGTAACTTTACTAAATTCAGTCCCTGCTTGAGGCTGAAAGATTCTCTGTAGTTATAACTCTCTGAAGTTTTTTCAAGAAATACACATTTTTAACTGAATGTTTTAGTTTGCATATTTCCTATTAGAAAGTGTTCCTTTGGTCTGGCTTGCTTAGTTGAACTGACACAGAAAGGCTAGTGAATATGTGATTTGTTCTGACCTTTCTGTACAGCCTGCATCAGAGACAAGCACATAGTAAATGGTAAATGAGATTCTCAGAATACCTTCCATCTGGCCCCATCAGACGGGGACTTAAGGGCCTTCGGTATGTTCAAGGTTTAGTAGCAAAAGGATGATTCCAACCTACTGGGAAAAGACGGTATTACTGAACAGTCGAAGATAAACTTACAGGATTATAAAAGAGATACAGAATGTTTCAGCTAGTCTCGCTGTTAAAAGTTCTCAGAACTTTTCATAGGAGGACAGTATTTTATATCCAGAGATATTAACTCACCAGTGAAACAATTTCACAATGATAGGACTGCTGGCAGTTGAGGAAATAAGAGGGGAAAGCAGATGGGCGTGTGGTCTCCAAACCAGTCTAGAGAAAGTGTTCATGTCCCAACTCCTACCCAGTCTAACCAGCTGGAAACTGGGTAGGTGTTAATATCTTGAGGAGACCTTGCTTTTAAAAACCTCCACAGAGCACAGAGCATGAGTGAAGAACTCCTTTAAAGGGTAGACATTTGACCCCCTATCCAACCGACTCTCCCTTAAGTAAAGGGATGCAGAGTCTGAGGAACGACTCCTGCAGTAGATTTAGGACATTCTTTTTTCTTAAATTTAATTTTTATTTTATATTGGAGTCTAGTTGATTTACTATGTTGTGTTAGTTTCAGGTGTACAGCAAAGTGATTCAGTTATACACATACATATATCCATTCTTTTTCAGCCTCTTTCCCCATATAGGTTATTACAGAATATTGAGTAGAGTTCCTTGTGCTATACAGTAGGCCCTTGTTGTTTATCTATTTAATATGTAGTAATGTGTATATGTTAATCCCAAACTCCTAATTTATCCGTCTCCCCCCCACCTTACCCCTTTGGTAACCATAAATTTGTGTTTGAAGTCTGTGAGTTTGTTTCTGTTTCGTATACAAGTTTATTTGTATCATTTTTTTAGATACCACATATAAGTGATATCATATGATATTTGTCTTTCTCTGTCTGACTTCATTGAGTATGCAGATTTCTAGGTCCATCCATCTTGCTGCAAATGGCATTATTCTTTTTTATGGCTGAGTAATATTCCATTGGATATATGTAATGCATCTTCTTTATCCATTCCTTTGTCGATGGACATTTAGGTTGCTTCCATGTCTTGGTTATTGTAAATAGTGCTGCAGTGAACATTGGGGTGCATGTATCTTTTTGAATTATGATTTTCTTTGGATATATGCCCAAGAGTGAGATTGCTGGATCATATGGTAGTTCTATTTTTAGTTTTTTAAGGAACCTCCATACTGTTCTCCACAGTGGTTGAACAATAAATGCTGGAGAGGGTGTGGAGAAAAGATAAATGTTGGTGGGAATGTAAATTGGTAGGGCATTCTTTCAATGGAACAGAATCGCCTGGAGCTTGGTCCTGTGGACAGCATCACCGATGCTGCTGGTCTGGGATGGGCTCCCGGGAATTCACATTTCCAGCAAGTTCTCAGGTGATACTGATGCTGCAGAGCTGGGTTCCACAATTTGAAGATCTAGACTTTCTTTTCTGAGTATTCATGGTGAATCCAGTGGAGATATTTATTTATTTTTCCTTTAAAACTGTCCATAAATTTTTTTCTTTAGGTCTGATCCTTTGATTTCATTTCCCCAAGGCTGTGGTGATACCAGTGGGAACTGGGGTATAATGTCTGCTTCTGACTGTCTTCTCTGTAGACAGTTGAGACCCGGAAGTGGCATTTGGTGGGGTGGTAAAGACATAAAATCACAGGTGTTTGTAGATTTGCATCCCACATCTTGCCTCCTTGAGTTTTCCTTCATGACTTGTAGGGTCAGGGAGTTCCTGGACCTTAAGCTTATTCAGACGTCTGCAGAGGTAAGTGACTTGACCCCCATGGGAACATGTGGAAAAAGAGGTCACGGACAGGGGACCCGGTTATTGAGGTGGGTCATGCTAGTTAGAGACATTCGTGTAGATCTGCCCCATCTATTGCTGAAAGAGTATCTCATCTACAGATGCGTGATCTCTCCCCTTTTCACTGAAAATTTCCAAGATAGTGGGAATCATGATTTGCTCACGTTTTATTTTAAAAATTATTTTTTTTAAATTTTACTTCTTTTCCTACCATATAGCACAGCTAACTGCATTCAATATCTTTTAATAAGCTATAATGGAAAAGAATATGAAAAAGAATATATAGATATGCATAACTTAATCACTTCGCTGTACCCCAAACACTAACACAACAGTGTAAATCAACTACAATTTAAAAAATTTAAAAGCAATTTCACTTCTTTCTTAAAACAAGAAAGGAACATATAGTCAATATGGAATGTTTAGACAATTTACAAAGGACAAAGAAATTTTATGAAACTGTATATACAGAAAATCTTTTTAACATTCAGAGACATGTCTTTCTAGTTTTTGTTTTCACTTGTCTCTTTTTTCCCTTGTCTTATGTCTATATGAATAAATAAAATGTATGCATACGTATGCAAATATTGCTTTTTGTATGTGGTAGCACGTGGACCATGCTGGTTGTTGCCTGTAGATGACTTTCCATTGCATACAGCATAAAAGCCAATGTCTTTATTATAACCTACCGTTTGCACCATGTCCCCTTCCTGGTCACCTCCCCGACCTCCTCCTTTCACTCTGCTCCAGCTATGCCAGTCTCCTTGCTAACCTGTGAGCACTGTTGTCACCTCACACTCAGGACCCTATTACTTGCTGTTCCCTCCACTTAGAACACTTTTCCTCATTGTATCTATCAGCACGACCAATCATCACTTCTTTCAGGCCTTTATTCCACAGTGAATAGGTCCCTTCCACAATGAAGTCTCTTCCACAGTGAAGTCTTCTAGGACCACTTTATTATTTCGTTTGTTTGTTTTTAATTTTATTGAAGTATAGCTGATTTACAGTGTTGTGTTAATTTCTGCTGTAACAGCAAAGTGATTCAGTTATATTGATGCATATATATATTCTTTTTCACGTTCGTTTCCATTATGGTTTATCACAGGATATGGAATATAATTCCCTGTACTTTACAGTAGGACCTTGTTGTTTATCCTTCTTATATATAATAATTTGCATCTGCTAATCTCAAACTCCCACTCCTTCCCTTTCCCACCCCTAGGGCCACTTTAAAGTTTCACATAGTCTCTCATTATTTTCTCCTCCTTAGGAATCATAACTAACATATGATGTATTTTACTTATTTACTTTAATTATTATCAGCTTCCTCAGCTAGGATATAAACTCCATGACAGGGCTTGTCACCTGGGTTGTTTCCTGCACTATCCCCAATGCAGAGATGACACCCCATAAATACTTGTTTAAAAATATCTAATGAATGAGCTTAGTAATGCATCAGGAATCATATTCCATGTCTGTAAATATCTTCTATCTTGACTTTAATGGCTTTGCTTTCACTTAATAACTTTGTATTCCATCATGCCCTTATATAAACATGCCACAGTTTATTAAACATTAGTTCAATAACCAATATACCACCATTTGTTCAAAAATTGTCCTCTTAATTTCAGTATATAAATTTTTGCATTTAGCTGTTATAATCAGTGCTTTAGCAAATAACCTTGTATGTATTCACTCAGACTCTCATGATTTCCTTAGGATAAATTTCCAGAAAAGAAATTTCTGGTCAAAAAGAATATGTCATTAAGATTTTTAATGTTGAACTGTTTTTTATTTTATGCTTAAAAAGTTTAATCCATCCTACGATTATATGAATATTTCTGTATATTTCTTCTCATTATTTTATGGCTTTATTATTTTTCCCAAATTATTATTCAATCTTCCAATTCCATTTATTTAATAATGTCACTTTTCTCACTGACTTGAAATTTCCCCTTATTTTATCCTAATTTGAATTTATTCTTTAGTTGTTTCTGCATTTATTTTGTTTCATTAGCCTTTCTGTAACAGAAACCCACCTTAAAAACTCTTAGAGTTTTATGTTTTTCATATTTGAAGCTAAATCACTCCTAATTTTTAATGTTCAAAATTGTCTAAGCTTTCTACTGTTTTTTTCTTGCAGTAGAAATTCAGATTTCTTTTTCCCCAACGTCCAGTGGTTAAACTTGTGTTGAATTTGTAAATTAATCTGAGAAGAAATAACTTCTCTTGGTGCCCAATTGGCTAAGTGTCTAATTCCTTTCTTAGAGCCATGATGAAACGTGGCTTGATGAGCACAGCTCCTGGCCCATCCCCAGTTTCTGCAAGACCTTCAACTACAGTTAAGCCTTGCTTTCTGAGTAGCATCTTTTCTTATCCTTGCTGCCTGGTTTTCTAACACTAGGAGTGGCTGCCTAAGTTTAAAGCTATGAGTCCCAAGATGCTGAGCCCCTGCAGCTGTCCCTGCCTCTGTCCGTATAGCCCATCTTTTTGGCTGCTGGGATGGGAAGCTACACCCACCAATGTATAATGGATTAGTCGCGTTTCCTTACCCAGCTGATAATTATGAATGAGTGTCACAGAATGGATGCAGATAAATGACAGCTAGTAAATGATTTGTCAGTTCAAGGAGCCATATGATAAAGTATAGCGGTTAAATGACAGCTAGTAAATGATTTGTCAGTTCAAGGAGCCATATGATAAAGTATCGCGGTTCAGTTTTTGTTGTGGTTGGTACAAGTCTGAATTTTGGGAAGGACAGTGAGATGTAGACAGTATATTTTTATCTTTTGTTTTATGGGTCTCATGAGATGTGACCGTGGGTAGGTGTATAATAAAAACAGTAGCTTATTCTTAAATACAGCCTTGTTCTGGGTCAGGCCCCATTTTAAGTACTTTGCACCTACAAATTCATTTAATCCTCACTACTACCCTACGAGGGAAATTCTATTATTATTCCAGTTTTACAGCTTATCTCAATTGAACTCCTTATGCCTTATGGCAAGTGGAAATTCAGTTGAAGTCCTGGTATCAGGTGGTCTGTCAAATTAATTTTTAGTGTGCATTTCGTCTCTTTCACTCTTCATTAGTATTTTAGAGTTATACTCAGGGAGACACTTAGGGCTGCTAGCCAGGTGCATTTTAAACTGGAATCCATCTTTTCAAACCATTCATTAGAAAATAAAACACAGATACAAAATTCAACCAAAAAAAAAAAAAAAGATGTTTCACTTAATGAATTTTCAGGCAAACACCCTATAACCACGACCCAGGTCACTCATCCCAGGAGCACCTCCATTTGCTCCTTCCCTATCTTGACCCTCTTTGTGCCATCAAAACAAACTGCTACCCTGACTTTCCCAGAACCATTTCTCAGGTTTTTGTATAGTTTTATGACAATGTGTGCATCCCTAATTACCAAAGTTTAGTCTTGCCTAATTTTTAAAAACTTGATGAATTTGTTCTTATTTAACATTTTTCTTATTTAATGTTTATATTATTATTATTATTGTTAGTTCCCTGACCGGGGATCGAACCCATGCCCCCGGCAGTGGAAGCGTGGAGTCCTAACCATTGGACCGCTGGGGAATTCCCTGTATTTGTTTTTATTGATTTGAGTCTTCAGTTTCCTTCTCTGCTTTCTTCTTTTCATTATACTTTACCCGTAGAAAAAACTTGGGGGCACTTGACCTACAGAATTTTCTAGAGTGTAGGTTTTGCTGCAAATGTATTTGTGGTTCCATTCAATACTTTTCTTTTATCCTGTCTATTCCCTGCAAATTGGCAGATGGATCCAGAGACTTGATAAGCTTTGGGATTGATGCCTTTGACAAGACTGTAAATGGTGTTGGGTTCTTTCATCCAAAGACACATGATATGTGATTGTCTCTCTTGTTGTGATGTTAGCAGCTGTTGGTGCTATTAATTCACTGAAGCTTGCAAAATTTTTTTCTTCTATCATTTTTTCATTGATTAGTTGGAATTGTTTTGAACAAGCACTTTTCCTCATTTACTGTTTGGTACTCTGTGTTACAGGTCTTTTAGAAAAGGCAGAAATATTGCTTTATTCTGTCCTTTTAATTATCAGTTTTCCAGTTAAGGAATTGGGTTCCCTGCAGAGGTGACCGAATAGACTTTTTTTTTTTGTGGTACGTGGGCCTCTCACTGTTGTGGCCTCTCCCGTTGCGGAGCAGAGGCTCTGGACACGCAGGCTCAGCGGCCGTGGCTCACGGGCCCAGCCGCTCCATGGCATGTGGGATCCTCCCGGACCGGGGCACGAACCCTGCATTGGCAGGCGGACTGACAACCACTGCACCACCAGGGACGCCCTCGAATAGACTTTTAAGACACTGTTATGAGTGCGTGGATTAAACATATTTCAGTGTGTTTCGATCAATTGCAGTTACTATCCCTTTTGAAGTTCATCTTTTGCCAGTGGGAGCCTCTTCAAGTTTGCCTGTGAGCCGTTGTGTCATGACCGTGGTCATCTTTGATAGCTTTCTTGTTATCTAGTATGGCAAGATAGTCCAGGCTCATCTTGTCCACTTCCTGGAATCAGCTTCTTTTCTCCCAAAAGACTGTGTTTCTTTTAGTGGGAATGGTATTTCAAGATTGCTAGGATTCTGAGTGCTAGGGATATTGTACTGGGTTTGTGATTGTTTTTAGGTCTCTTCAGTGGATAGAACTAAGAAAGATGTGTGTTTCCACAAGACCTCACCAGTAAAGACTGATTCTTCCAATTCAGTCATGATATCAGGGTTTGTACTCACCCTCCTCTATTCTTCTGTTTATGTTTTCTTCTGTTTACCTTTCTTCTTGATTCCCAAAGATACAGGAAATGACAAAATTTGAATGTCCCATGATTATTCATTTACTCTCTCCAATATCATAGACATAGCATGCTGCAAATAACCACACTATTACTATCACTAATATATTAACTGATAAATATTTTCTGCAGCACATATTCTCCCCAGTTTGAATTGTTATACTATATCCCTAGTATCTGAGCATATAGACACTGCATACTATACTTTCTCCCTATTAACCCCCTTTATCTTAATTTCATAAGTAACCATATACACTACACAACCACTAGTCTTCTGTTGATGTCTTTCTAGTCATTTCAGCAGATACAGTAGGAAAGGCTCATGAGAACAAAGTTACCTGAGTTCATTCCTGTTATCACTTTGGACCCTTTCTATTGAAATGTCAGGTTTGCTGGATATAAAAAAAAATTGGGCTCACCTTTTTTTCTTGAGAATGTAAAATATGTCAGTCCATTTATTTTTGGAATAAAACACTGCAGTTGAAAAGTCTGATCATGATCTAATATTGTTTTCCTTATAAGTAAGTCATTTCCTTAGAGGCTCAAATACTTTTTAAAAATGTTACTCTCAAGTTCAGCAATTTTCCTGGAATATATTTTAGTATTGGCTGCTCTGAATTCACATTCAGAGTATGCTCTTTTAATATATATTCTTTAATTTTAATTTTAGAAAATAGCAACATTTGCTTTCTTTTATTTCACTTTCTTTTCCAAGGTCTCTTATTCATATATTGGATCATCCTTGTGTTTCTTCAATTTGTCACTTACTATTGAATCTCTTTATATCTCTACTTCCTTAGGATTTTAAATGTTTTCCTTAATTTTACCTTCTGTTTCTCTTAGAGAATTATTCATTGTGTTTATTCATCTTGTTTCTTCTAGTTTAATCTTAATTTCTGAAGTGATTTATTCTTTTATTTCCACTTATTTTTGTAGTTCTTACAGCTAATTTGTGAATTTTCTCATTTTTATGTTGCCCTTTCATGCCTTGTATCATTTTCTTAAAGTGTCGTAGTTTGCTTTGAAATAGAAGATTACCATTTTGATTTGTTTTGAAAGCATTTGTTTCTGATATGTTTTCATTTTCTGTAAGCTTGCTATTTTGCTCCTTTTGAAAATGACTCTTATGGAATATGATTTTCATAGTTTTCTCTTGCTCATTATCATGTATTTGTCTCTTGAACTTTTAGAAGGAGGTGTGATTCAAGGTTGCTTTTCTAACTTCACAGAGCTCCTTTCTTTTTACATTTTTGGCATGAGTATGTTTGTGTTTAGTGTTTAAAAATACAGTAGCTTGTTTACTGAATATTACTGGCTCTTTTTCACTCCTCCATGTTTGTCTGAACCTCTCTTTTCTTTGTCTCCATTGTCCTCGTTCTGATCGAGTTTTAAAAATTTTTTATTTTATATTGGACTGTCGTTAATTTACAGTGTTGTGTACAGCAAAGTGATTCAGTTATACATATAAATATATCTGTTCTTTTTCAATTTTTTTCCCCATTTAGGTTATTACAGAATGTTGAGCAGAGTTTCCTGTGCTATACAATAGGTCCTTGTTGGTTATCTATTTTCAGTATAGTAGTGTGGGTTTCCCTGGTGGCGCAGTGGTTGAGAGTCCGCCTGCCGATGCAGGGGACACGGGTTTGTGCCCCGGTCCGGGAAGATCCCACATGCCGCGGAGCGGCTGGGCCCGTGAGCCATGGCCGCTGAGCCTGCGCATCCGGAGCCTGTGCTCCGCAACGGGGGAGGCCACAACATGTGTGTATGTCAACCCCAAGATTTTGAGTCTATATTCAGCAGTGTCTTTTCAGTATAAAGTTCTGTCCTGGTAAGAATTATGATGCATTGCCTTGAAAGATCCAAGCAGCAAGACTGTGCATGCCTCTCCCGACCTTACATAGACCCTTGTACCTATCTGCTGTTGGGATGGAGCAGGCCCTCCTAATTTCAGCTGCTGTTCTCACATGCATCTGCCATGCTTTCTCATGAGGACTTACTGGCCACTGAGGGCCCTCCTGCTCTGAGGCCCAACAGGTGCCCCTACCTTCACTCTGTTTTCCTGCACAGAGGCTTACACATACAGGCCTTCTAGATCTTGTTGTTTATTTTTATTCACTTGTATTTTGAAGTTCCTGGGACTACCTTGTCGTTTATTTTTGTTAGAAGTGTTGTCTTTGGTTTTTCCTTGTTTGGCTTTTGAGTTCTGTGTTTATTTTGGGATTTAGAGAAAATTTAAAACTGTACCACTATCGCCAACATCTTCTCAGAATCCTCATTTTATTTTGTGTGCACGTATTTTTTCATTCATCAGCAGATGTTTATTGAATGGACTATAGCAGGCCCTCTTATAGACACTGGGGGTAGAGCTGTGAATAAAACAGAGTTCCTGGCCTCAAGAAGCATACATTACGATAGAAGACAGGGATTAAACATGAACCCCCGTAAATAAGTGAGAAAAAGTCAGGTATAAATAAATGCCATGAAAAAGATAAAATAAGATAATATGCATCCATCCCCCAGTCTATTTGAATATGTATGTATATATGAATAATATAATTACAGTATTATAATTATATGTTATATTATATATGTATATACATAAATATGTGTATATACATGTATATATATATATATATATATATATGTATATAAACTTTGAAAAGTACTTTCCAAACAAAGCATGTTTCCATATATTGTATTCTTTTATCCTGACTTTTACCTCATGAATAGACAGACAGGGCAGATTTTATTTCATACATAACAGGGGAGAAATTTCAGACTCAATAATTATGTGACATCTCGAGTATTTAAAGCCAGGACTTAAACCAGCATCTTTTGAATACAGGTCTGCTCTCTTTAATTCAGTATTCTGTGCTTTTTTTAGGACCTCACACAAAAACACCATGCTGGGCACTGGGGATGATACCTCTTTAGACCAAAGAATGAACGATCCGGTAGAGATAGTGAGATATTTGCTTTGTGGTGTTAGGTGTGTGGGGAGAGACCTAAATGAAGTTGTGCAGCAGTGAGGGAAGAAAGATCTCTTGGTGGTCGGCTGTCTTGGGGAAGCCTTGATGAGGGGCATGGTATCTGAGTGACCCTTGCATGTAGAGAGACTGGAGACATTCTAGGTGGAAGGAGCCATATGAACAAGGACATGCAGGGATGTACTCAGGGTGGTTGTAGGATGGGGGGTTTATTCCTCCATTCAAGCTGCCATGTTCCAGGCACTCTGCTGGGGCAGAGACAGAAAGATGGACCAGATAGGGGCTTCCTCTTCTGGGGAGTCTGCTGCTCTCCAACCTGATACAGAAATGGGACCAAAAGCACTGGATCCTCACTCACCTGCAGCATCCGACAAGGGCAGGTGGCCAGGCTATGAAGAGCAGAGACATGGAGAACGGGGACCTCAGGCCATCTCCTGGCAGGTTCCTTTGTGTTCCTGGCCTTGAAAAAATCAGTTTGCCTGGGGCACATTATGTGTGAAAAGCAGTGGAAAAGTGTGTTGAGAGTTACGTGGTAGCAGACTTTAAATGTCATGATAAGGAATTTATTTTTAGGTAGTAAAGGGCCCTTGAAAGCTTTTGATGAGACAGCTGACCTGAGATGCCAGTGCCATATCATGGAGATAGCACTGCCTTGAATTCAGTGAGTCAAGGATTCAAAAATCAGTTCCCCCACGTTCTAAACATATGACACATTGGAGAATCTATGTAAACACTCTGGTTTCACTTTCCTGATCTGTGAAAATGGGAATTCATTTATTCACTGAGTCCTTCATTCATTTATTCATTCATTTTTTAGTTCAACTAGTATTTAACAATTACTCATTATGATCTAGAACTATGCCATCCAACCCAGTAGCCACTGGCCCATGGAGCCGCTGGACACCTGAAATATGGGTAACCTGAATTGAGATGTGCTGTAAATGTAAACACCAGATTTCAAAGTCTTGGTAGGAGAATAAGAATGTAAAATGGCCCCTTAATAATTTTTATGTTGAATACATGTGGAAAGGAAACTAGTTTGAATATACTGGGCTCAGTAAAGTATGTATTTAAAAATTCATTTCACGGGTTCTTTTAATTCTTTTAATATGACTATTAAAAGTTTAAATGTGGCCATATTTGTGGCTTGTCTTACAGACTCTAGGCCAGTGCTGTTTGCTCTGGATACTGGGCACACAGGATTGAATACTTTAGTGGTAGGGGACAGGTAAGAAATAAGTGGATTTAAATAGCTAAACTGTATAATTTTAGAATGTGAAGTAAGTGCTATGAAGAGTGTAAAAGAGAGGCATGCAGTGCAGAAGGACTCAGACTTGAATGGTGGGAGTGATCAGAGGAAAGGCTATACAAGTGGATTGAGAGACAGAGAGAAACAGTTTGGGGGTGTAATTGGAGGACAAGTTAACAGGATGTGCTGATGGCTTGTGTTGGGGGGATGAGGGAAAAGGGAAGACAGAGATAAATCCTAAGCCTGTTTTAGAGTTATTATGAAAACTAAGTGTGGGAAAATACATAAGGGCCTCATATGGCTCAGAAAAGGCAGCTGTGTGGGTACGTGGGGTCTGAGAGTTTGGATGGTGAAGGTGAATAGGGCTCTCTGAAGGAGGGCCTCTCTGGCATGGGTGGCATTTAAATTTTAAGACCACCTCAGCTCTATCCAATCTTCAAGTGGTGTCTCAGATAGGACATATAGCTTTTCCTTTGGAAGGTTCTAGATTTTCAGAGCTTTTAGCCCTTGGTCTCCCCCTCTTCCCTCCTGCCTCTCCCACCACCTTTGCTCTCTGTGGCACATCTATTCAATGGTGACAGCTTCGTTTGCCCCTTCTCTTTGTTAGTGGGGCTTATCTGACTTATGTGCTTGTCCTGTCTCAGGGGCTCTGGCTAATTTCTCCCTTTGGGGGTCTCGTAAGTACTGTTAGCATCTGTTTATATATTTCTTCAGTGACTGCAGAAACAAACCAGTGCCTCCCAAACACCAAAGGCACACAGACAATTCTGCATCTCTCCCGGGGAGATATCTTCTTTCTCTCTTTCCTTTAGTGTCAAAAGGACCACTTTCCCCAATCCTATGGAAATGGAGGGATGGTTTCCATCCAAAGGATGGGTTGTGTATCTCTCTAGTCAACACTGGGACACGAGGCTCATGCCAACTTTCTTGCAGACACTGTAGCTTGCTCTTGGGATATCTGGTCACCATCCACTTTCCTGACCAGCAGGACACATCCTTTTTGTGTGGGCAAACTCCCATGATAACATACCATTGCCACTATGAACTCCAGTATGAACTCCATGCCCATTGACCTTTTCCTGAGACACAGCAATAATGCTGGGAAGAGAGCAGGGGAGAGGTGATTTTATGCGGAAAACAGATGTACATGACCAAGTTAGAACTGGTTCATGGATGGCCACTTCACATCATTCATTCAGCAACTATTTATTCCGTGTTTATTGAGTCTCTTCTATGTAATTAGACCCACAGCAGGCTCTGGAGATGGGGGTTGGGGAGGGAGGATTACTCCTATAGTTCTTGCCTTCAAGATGGTTTTGGAGAGATGATCCTAATAAAAAAATGCAGATGAAACAATTAAAGAAATATACCTAATCAAAACTTAAGGCACAGATATTCAGGACGGGGAGATGTCAGCCACGAAGACGTAGCTGAAAGTTCACAGGAGCCCTGGAGAAGATGGACCGACGTCTGGGTGTGATTTGAATAGCCTGGGAGGAGAGAGGACAGCGTGACCTAAATGGAGGGGGACAGGATGCATGAGAGAGAACAGTGGGAGAAAGATTGCTCAGGGCCCTGCTGTCAGTGAGGAAGCATCTTCTAGGTCTTTCGGTCCCAGTAAAGTAGGAGAAAAGGAGAAGGAACAGTCTTTCCTGCTTACTGCCTCTTTTCACAGTTAAATACCAGACGATAAGCAATGACATGCGTAACTCTGGAAACAGTTGCATTTATTGGACATTTCATCTTACTGCACGGTATGTGCTGAGAGATACAGTTATTTCTGGCTCTAGTAGGGGGTGTCAGGTTGCTCTTGCCTTTAGGTGTAGGTTAATAGCAGCTGCAGTTAGAGTTCCATGGTAGCCACGAAATGTCTTTAGCTAAAATGAACACCAGTGATCAGAATTACAAGGACTTCCAGCTAGTTCTGAGACATATACTACAAGGCAGTCCACACAAACAAAATATTTTTTTATTTTTCCCTTTCTCAGTGGATTTGCCTCCAAGCAGAAGATGCCCAGAGAAGAAAAATTATGCTTCAAATGTAGTATTCCTTTGGGCTTTTGGAATACTTAAATGCATCTCTTAGGCTTTTTTTTTTCCTTTAACAGTTTTATTGAGATATAATTCAGATATCTTACAATTCACCGATTTAAAGTGTACAATTCAAGGGTTTTTAGTGCATTCACAGAGTTGTGGAACTATTACCATAGTAAACCATAGAATATTATCCTCACCTGAAAGAAACCTTGTACCCATTAGGAGTTGCTCCCATTTTCCCTCACTCCCCTTTTCCTACTGTGTGGCAATCACTAAGCTACTTTCTGTTTTTATAGATTTTCCTATTCTGAAAATTTCCTACAAACGGAATCATACAATATACGGTCTTTTGTGACTGACTTCTTTGACTTAGCGTAGTGTTTTCAAGGTTCATCTGGGCCATAGCATGTATCAGTACTTTATTCTTTTTATCGCTGATAATGGGCCATTGTATGGATTATGGCACATTTTATTTACCAGTTCTTCAGGTGATGGGCATGTGGGTTATTTCCACTTCTGGGCTATTATGAAGTATACTGTTATGAATATTTATGTACATGTTTTTATGTGGACATATATTTTTATTTCTCTTGAATGAAATATACATTCAATTCTCATTTTTCATGTAGTTATGTTCTGTAAAGTCACCAGCTCTGAGTTAGCAAATGCTGAGCCACTGCTTCTAGGGGACATACAGGGTTAAGTTCCTGCAAGCAGCTGGTCCCAAGACTTTTGTCAATCTATCAATACATAACCTCATTTTATGTGTTTCTCTTTAAAGATGCCTTATTTAATATACATTTCTTACAAATAATTGATTATACATAGTTCTTTTTTATGATAAAATTAGCTGAGGAACAGTTTAATATTTTCCTGACTCTGGGTAATGTGGTACATTTCATTGACTTTTAGCCTCACAACAATGCTGTCCATTATGCTTTTTTATGGGCTGTTATCTTGTGAACCCATACATTTAGCCATTTTTCCAAATTTTCCACACCTTCATCATGCACTGTAGATATGACTTTAGCACTTTCTGGATAACATAAGGATCAGCGAATTTTCTCTTCCTTATTCCAGATGTAAAGTATTGTTTATGGATTAACACCAAACTCAAACAGCCAACATCACTGAGTCACTCCTGAATGAAGCTGATCTAACATGTGTATTTCCTCTGTAAGGTGCATCACAACCTTCTTGTGGTTGAGAACACTGTCCAGCCCTTCAACATTACTCTTGGGGGTCATTTGAAGTGGTGAAATCACCAGGAAAAAGCACAAAAATGCAAAAAATAATGTGGAACTGAATGGGTCATAGAAAGAACACTTGTTTACAGCATGAGGTGAAACAAGAAGGCAGCGCTGCCTTGTTCAAGCTCAGCTGGGAACGTGTGTGTCAGGTGACTCAGATTTTTTGCCACTGTGCATGAGTCTGCGAATTACCACAGTAGCAGCACAAGTGTGGATTTGGGGGTTACAAATAAATATTTGCAAGTAGGTACATTGGCAAATGCAGGTTCCCCGCACTATCTGAAGGTAGAGCGTTCCTGTGAAACCTTTCGTAAGCTGAAATGGCGTAAAGCGAAGAAGCGATTACCTTAGGACACACCTTGCTAACGGAGGCATAGATGCTCACAGGGTATGCAAAGCTCTGGCAGCCTGATGCTGAGATGCTGTGTAGTTCCTGGGGAGGGAGCCTGTGGTGCTCCTCTGGCTGCTGTGGCTGTGTGCTGCCCCTGTAACAGCTCAGTGCAAACAAAAGCTCAGTGCTGTTTTCACTTTTCTCCCCAAAAGTCAAAATCCTCTTGGGATTTCTTTCAGTTAGTGAAACGGGTACTAATTGGAGATCTTCTGTGAAAGCGAACTTCCGAAAAGCGGGGGATACCTGTACGTGCCTGTAAATGAGGAGGACTGATGGTATCTAGAACCGGAATTGCTGGGTCATACGCCAGCTCCACGTTTCAACTTTTGAGGAACTGCCAGATGGCTTTCCAATGTGGGGCAGTGACATTTTACACTCTCACCAGCAGTATAGGAGGGTTCCTAATTCTCCACATCCTTGCTCATGCCTTTTATTACCCATCTTTTAAACTCCAGCCAGCCTAGTGGTTATGAAGTGGTATCCCACGGTGGTTTATTTGCATTTTCCTGATAGTTAGTGATTCAAGCATCTTTTCATGTTCTTATTGGCCATTTGTATATCTTCTTTGTAAAAATGTCTATTCAGATCCTTTGTCCAATTTTTTCCTTTCAGTTTTATTATGAGATAATTGACATACAGAACCGTATAAGGTTAAGGCGTACAACATAATGATTTGACTTACGTACTTACATGCATCATGCAATGATGACCACAGTAAGTTTAGTGAACATCATTCATTTCATATAGATAGAAAATCAAAGAAATAGAACAGGTATTTCTTGTGATGAGAACTCAGGATTTACTCTTCTAATCACTTTCATTTTACCATACACCAGTGTTAATTATGTTAATCATGTTGTACCTTACACCCATAGTACTTATTTAGCTTATCACTGGAAGTTTGTACCTTTTGACCTCCTTTGTCACCATACGAAGATATCACATTATTATTAATTTTCCCCCACTACACATTTTATCCCCTGACTCATTTATTTTGTAGCTGGACATTTGTACCCCTTAATTTCTTTCATCTATTTCACTCATCCCCCTACCTCCCTCCCCTCTGGCAACCACCTGTTTGTTCTCTACACTTATGACTCTGTTTCTGTTTTGTTATATTTGTTCACTTGTTTTGTTTTTGTTCATTTGTCTTATTTCTTTGATTCAGCATATAAGTAAAATCATACAGTATTTGTCTTCGTCTGACTTATTTCATATAGCATACCTTCTAGGTCTATCCATGTTGTCACAAATGGCAAAATTTCATTCTTTTTATGACCAACATTCCATTATGTGTGTGTGTGTGTGTGTGTGTGTGTGTGTGTGTGTATAGGCAACTTAGGTTGCTTCCATATCTTGGCTATTGTAAATAATGCTGCAGTGAACATAGGGTTGCATGTATCTTTTCAAATTAGTGCTTTGGTTTTCTTTGGAAACCCAGAAATGGAATTTCTGGATCATATGGTAGTTGTATTTTTAATTTTTTGAGGCACCGCAGTACTGTTTTTCATAGTGGCTGCATCAATTTACACTCCCAACAACAGTGCACAAGTTTCCCTTTTCTCTACTTTCTTGCAAACACTTGTTATTTATTTTCTTTTTGAAAGTAGCCATTCTGACAGGTGTGAGGTGATATCTCCTTGTGGTTTTGATTTATATTTCTCTGATGATTAGTGATGCTGAGCAACTTTTCATGTGTTTGTTGGCCATCTATATGTCTTCTTTGGGAAAAAATGTCTCTTCAACTCCTGTGCTCATTTTTTAATCAGTTTTATTTTTTAATTGTGAATTGTATGAATTCTTTCTATATTTTGGATATTAACCTCTTATCAGATATATGATTTGCAAACATCTTCTCTCACTTGGTAGGTTGTCTTTTTGTTTTGTTGATAGTTTTCTCTGCTGTGCAGAAGTATTTTGCTTGATATAGTCCCATTTGTTTATTTTTGTTTTTTGTTTCCCTTGCCGGAGAATACATATCTAAAAAGAGATTGCTCAGACTGATGTTAAAAAGTGTACTGTCTAGGTCTTTTCCTAGGAGTCACTACAGATTCGTTATGTATGCTGTTTGCCTGATATATCTTTAAATTTTTTATTTTATTTTTTAAAACAATGCTCATTTTATTTTACTTTTTGGCCATGCCCTGTGGCATGCAGGATCTTAGTTCCCTGATCAGGGATTGAAACCATGCCCCCCTGCAGTGGAATCATGCTGTCTTAACCACTGGACCACCAGGGAAGTCCCATCTTTTCATTCTTGTCATTTCACCCATTTGTATCACTGTATCCAAAGTGTGTGTCCTCCAGACAGCATGTAGATTGGTCATGTTTTCTATTTATCCAGTCTTATCATCTCTGTTTTGATTAGACTGTATAATACTGCCACAGTTTAGTGTCATTGTTGCTATAGTTGGATTTATGTTTACCATTTCAGTTTTTATTTTCTGTATGAATTATGTCTTTTTTATTCCCTTATTTCTCCTATACCACTTTCTTTTGCATTAAGAGAATATTTTGTACTATACCACTTTAATTCCTTTAGTGATTTTTCACTGTATTATTTGAAATTATTTATTTAGTGGTTGCTCTAGTGCTTACACATACATCCCAACTTATCAGAATCTACTTAAGATTTTTACTGACTTCATTTTAGCCTAATATAGAAATATTACTCTTGTATAGCAGTCTTCTCTCTTTCCATTTTTTGTGCTATTATTTTATATATATATATATATATATATATATATATATATATATTACATCTATGCATGTCACAAACCCAATGATATATTGCTATAATTACTATTTTATGTAATTTTATATCCTTAAGGAAGCTGAGAAATTAGAGAACCATATATATTTTAGTATTTGTTGTATTAACCTTCTTATTTACTCTTTATGGTTCTTAACATTAGTTCCTGTGGATTTGATTACAACCTGGTGTTATTTCTTTACTGTATTACAGGTTTGCACCCACCTACCTCCTTTGTGCTATTATTGTCAAGCACATTATATTTCTATATATTATTGGCCCAACTATACAAATATATACATGTGACTCTATATACTTTTTAAATTAGTTAAGAGAAGAAGGAAGACATATGCATTTATGTTGTCTTTTATAATTACAGTTACCTTTACTGGTGCTCTTTGTTTATTGTTTCTTTTTATAAGATTCAACTTATTGTCTGATGTCATTTGCTTTCAGCCTCAAGAACTTCCTTTAGTATTTTTTTTTTTTTGCGGTACGTGGGCCTCTCACCGCCGCGGCCTCTCCTGTTGCGGAGCACAGGCTCCGGATGCACAGGCCCAGCAGCCATGGCCCATGGGTCCAGCCTCCCCGCAGCACGTGGGATCCTCCTGGACCGGGGCATGAACCCGCACCCCCCCCATTGGCAGGCGGACCCCCAACCACTGCGCCACCAGGGAAGCCCTTTAGTATTTTTTTATATTGTGGATCTGCTAGGAACAAATTCTCTCAGTTTTAAAAAATCTATGAATGCCTTTATTTAACCTTAAATTTTGAAAAAAAAAGTTTTGCTGGATATAAGATTCTTGGTTGATAGATATTTTTCTTTCAGCCTTTTGAGTATGTCATCCCACTGTCTTCTGACCTTCATTGCTTCTGATGAGAAGTCAACTGTTTATCTTATTCCCTTGTCTGTGATGAGCTGTGTTTCTTTGCTGCTTCAAAAATTTCCCCTTGTCTTTGGCTTTCAGTGTTTTTACTATGAAGTATTTGGATGTAGATCATTTTGCACTTATTCTACTTGAGTTTTGTTGAATGCCTTGGACGTGGAGATGAATGTTTTTCTTCAGATTTGGGAAGTTTTCAGTCATTATTTTTTTGAATATGTTTTCCTGCTCCTTTCTCTTTCTTTTCTTCTTCTGGTATTACAATTTTATGCATATGTTGGTCTGCTTAATGGTGTTCCACATTTCTCTGAGTCTCTGTTCAATTTTCTTCATTCTTTTTTTCTCTCTTTTCTGAATTGCACAATCTCTATCTTGATCTATCTTCAAGTTCACCGATTCTTTCTTTTGCAAGCTCAAAACTACTGATGAGCCCCTCCAGTCAATTTTTAATTTCAATTACTGCACTTTTTAACTCCAGAATATCCATTTTATTCTTTTTCATTATTTCTCTTTATTGATATTCTCTACTTTATAGCATATTGGCATCATACATTCCATTATTTAAGCATGATTTCCTTTAATTCTTTGAACACATTTGTAATCATTTTAAGTCTTTGATGTTGCTTTGAAGTCTTTGCCAGGTAAACCTAACATCTGGGCCCTCTTTTTTTTTTTTTCTCTGTATGGGTTACACTTTTCTGTTTTGTTTTTTTTTTTTCTGTTTTTTAATTTTGTTGTTGAAAACTTGATATTTTAGGTAATATATTGTAGCAATTCTGGAAACTTATTTTGTTCTTGATTGCTTATTTATTTGTCCAGTGTCTTTGCTAGATTATTTTAATTATATCTCTTCCCCCCCCATGATATGCAGCCACAAATGTCATTGCTCAGAGGAACAGCCTTAGGAAAGTGCACAGTCATTGTGGGGTGACAGTGTTTTTGCAGGACTCTATTTGACTGTCTCTTTGCTAGAATCATACCTAGCTCTTAGGCTCTGCTAATTGCTGGATGATTGCTCTTCTGTTTTTGCCAGTGCGCAGTATAAATTCTGATCGGATTAAATTCAGTCCTTTTTGTAGCATTAGTTTTTGAGGCAAGTCTTTGAAGTTTGTTCTCACCCCGGGAAGCCTCACCTTAGCTGTCTTTTTCCCTGGTTCTTTCTGATAAACTAGCTGGGCTATGGTTTAGCTTATTGCTCTTGATGGAGCTATCAGCTTTCTCTTAATTGCTTACCACCAAAACCTCCATTGTTTTTGAGAGCATCCTTTAGCATAAACCTTCCCACACTCTATTTCAAACACAGGCAGTTCCTCTGGGGAGAGTTTAGGAGCTCTCTGTTCTTACAGCCCCCCTCTTCCCACTCTGTTCTTATGGAAGAATCTCTGAGCCACTGCTTTTCTCAGAGTGACATCTCTGCTTTATTATTATTATTATCTGGGCAGAGGTGGCAGCCTCTGGTCTTCTTAGCTTGTTTCCCCTGGCACAGAACCTCTGTCCTCCAAGCAAACTGGGGCATGGCCAATCATGGTTCCAATATTCTTGGCCTGCTATGCCAGGGAAGGAGCTTCTGTCCTATGAATAAGAGTGAGGAAGAGAGTACCTGATCTCTGTCTGGGCTACATTGACAGGAATTTAGTTTCTATAGCTTAGAGCTAAAGGGGATATGTTGGTGATCTGTTCTTCCTGCTATCTCTTAATGGGGAGCTGATGGGAGAGGGAACACTAATTTCTTGACCACACACAGAAGAGTGGACCTTTTTTTATGTTGAACTGGGGGGTCAGTAGGGAGGGAGAGGTTGTCTCTAAAGTGCCGTAGACTCTCCCTCTTCTTACTGAGGGTTAGTATATTTTCTTAAATAGAATATATGTTTTAAGTTGGTGTTGGCTCTTAGGATAATTTTCAGAGACTTTAAAGGTTTTTTTTTTTTTAAAAAAAAGAATTTTCACTGGTTATGGTTATTTTGCCAGGGAACAATTTCACAGGATTCCTCACTCTGATATTCTGAAATAAAAGTCTCTCTCTCAGGCTTTTTACACTCACTTAAAGTAAAGGAGAATGAAGACAGTTATTTGAATTAAGTAAAAAAAGAAAAAAAGTACAAAAAAAGAAAACAGAATTTTGGGACTAGATTTCTGGCCTGGTCAACAGCGTTTTTTCACCTAGATGGAATTCTTCTGCAAAGTTCTTAACTTTGCGGAATGCTTTGACTAGGCAGCCTTAGGACCCTCCACAAACTTCTTTTTCTTTCAGCCATGTGGACACTGCATTGAAAAAGTCCCACTGAATGTTTACGTCCAGTTTGAAACACATATTTTAAGACAATCTTGGATTCCCCTTAATTTACTTGGTAGTTTGGGGCCATTCTCAGTTCTTTAAGCCAGAAACCTTAAATGTGTTCATTGAGGTCAGTTCATCAACTTTTATGGAATTTCTCCCCTGAGCCATAGAAGAGCAGGGCTCTGGGGGGCAGTAGGAGACTCTCCAGGAACAATGCTATGATCTGTAGTTGCAAGGAGCTATGAATTTAGGATGTAGAGAGCCAGGAACACACAATTAAATTCCGGCAGTTTCCAGGCCCTTGGTTAATATTGAGATTCTGGGTAGTTGCATCTCCACCAGGGTCATTAGAGGAATCAGAGATGGTGGCATCATGTGAGTTACACTGACCTCTTTAGTAAAATACCCTATAAAAGATGTCCTATGGGCCTCAAAATCTGCCTAACTTCTCAGGGCATCCCAGCCCCTCTCTTGTCAGACAGCTAAACTTTCTTTGACCCTCTTCTGCAGTGATGGCATAATTACATCCCATGATATATTTTTGCATAACAATTGCTTCTATTATTGCTTCTAACAATTTGCTTCTATTATTCTTTGATTCTTCTGTATCAGGGGTCCACGGTACCGGTCCATGGCCTGTTAGAAATGGTGCCGCACAGCAGGAGGTGAGTGGCAGGCGAGACAGTGAAGCTCCATCTGTATTTACAGCCGCTCCCCATCGCTTGTGTTACTGCCTGAGCTCCGCCTCCTGTCAGATCAGCGGCGGCATTAGATTCTCATAGGAGCGTGAACCCTACTGTGAAATGTGCATGTGAGGGATCTAGGTTGTGTGCTCCTTATGAGTATCTAATGCCTGATGATCTGAGGTGGAGCTGAGGCGGTGATGCTAGTGCTGAGGAGTGGCTGCAAATACAGATTATCTTTAGCAGAGAGGTCTGACTGCACAGGGACCATCACAAATCAATTACTTGCAGGCTCATATCAAAACCCTATCAGTGAGTGGCAAGTGAAAACAAGCTCAGGGCTCCCACTGATTCTGCATTCTGGGGAGTTGTATAATTATTTCATTATATACTACAATGTAATAATAATAGATATAAAGTGCACAATAAATGCAAGGCCCTTGAATCATTCCACAACCATCCCCCCACCGACCCCAGTCCATGGGAAAATTGTCTTCCACGAAACCGGTCCCTGGTGCCAAAAAGGTTGGGGACCGCTGTTCTATATTGTGATGTGAATGAGATTGCCCAGCAGAGCAGAAATCTAAGAATCTATATTAAAACCATCATGAAACAAACATAAATTTTTGGAAAATATTTCCCTAGTTG
This sequence comes from Lipotes vexillifer, assembly GCF_000442215.2. Taxonomy (NCBI): domain Eukaryota; kingdom Metazoa; phylum Chordata; class Mammalia; order Artiodactyla; family Lipotidae; genus Lipotes; species Lipotes vexillifer. The sequence continues at coordinate 2,575,694 of NW_006782864.1, forward strand.
AACCCTCAAGTTAGTTTATAAATTGTTGAAAATTCTGGTTCTTTTTCTGGCCAACTTCCTGTTAGTCTGAAAGATTTGGGCTGACCATAGACCTCCTTGCATTACCTGTCTCCTCTTTTGACTTTTTATGTCATGCAATTTACTAACCTAGCAAACCAACCCTCAACTCCTCCATTCACTCAGTAAGTATCTGTAGGTCCCACGGTGTGGCAAGCATTGTGCGAAAAGCTGGGGCCTCAGCATCACTTTCCTTGACCTTAGCAATGTCTTTCTCCCTCACAAGGGGAACAAATATGAAAACAAATAAATATCATGACTCAGTGCTCTATTGTAGGAGAAGTATGTACAGGACACACAGAGGACCCTAAGGTCAGTGCCCACTTCTGCAGGACAGTAGAGGGAGACAGAAGAAGCTTCATCTCAAGAAGTGATGGTTAACCTGGGCCATGAAAACAGGTTCTGGAAAGAGGAGATTAGACAAGAAATGATGAGGAAGGACATTCCAGGCACAAGAAAGGCTTGGAGATGAAAATCCACAGAAATAGGCTCATTTACGTGACTAGTCTTTTTACGTTACAATTGGGAGAGTGTGGGTCCAATAGGAGACTATATGTCTTTGATTACAATAGTTTCCTTTCATTTTATACCTGCCTTCTGCAATTTTCCTGGTCCCAACCTCCTTAATAACAAGGAGTAGGGTTATATTCATCTAACACAGCATCTCACACATTTAGGCAGTCCTTAAACATGCGTTGGGTGAATGAATACCATAAACCCACTGGTCATTATCCAGTTTAAGGGCTATCCTTTGCCCCGGAAACTAGTTCTGAATACACTTCATATAATGACAGCAGCCACTTTCCATAGAAATGTCTCCACCTTAGAACTCCAGGGAGAGAGGGGCAGGCTGGGCCAGCAATTTTGCTAAAAGAGGCAGGAGGGATGCACATGATCTAAATAGGTGTAGGTTGTGAGTTAAGCTTTGGCTAATAATCTTCTCCCTAATTTTAAGAAAAAAATTAGGTGCTTTGACCCAAATTATGCATAAGTAGGTGAAAACGGGTAATTCAAACAACAACTTGCACCTTGACAACCCCCACCCCCCCCCACCCCCCCGCCAAATGTAGGACAAATATCCTCTCACACAGAGTGGGAAAGTGCCCGTTTGTGTCTCTCAGTCCTCCCCTGTCCACTGCTCATTTATTGGGCTCAAAGCCTTCAGTAACTCCCTGATTTGTATTTCCCAGTATTCCTAGCTCTACCCCATACATAGATCAGGGGCATCTCCTGGGCTTGGCTGGTGAGGCCGATGCGGGGAAGCCAACTCTTCTATTCCCTGCCTGGTCCAATCAGCTCCACAGTAGACCAGACAAAGGGGTACAAGTATTTATGACTTCATTTTGGTTTTTAATTTTTATTTATTTTTTTAAATTAAAAATAGTTTTTTTGGCTGTGCCACAAGGCATACAGAATCTTAGTTCCACGACCAGGGATTGAACCCACACCCCCTGCAGTAGAATCGCAGAGCCTTAACCACTGGACCGCATGGGAATTCCCTTTTTAGTTTTTTTACTGAGGAGAAAAACTCGGCTTGAAACCCTCAGCAAGGGTACACTCGGTGAGTCCAGCCTCGATGTCTACCCAGACGTCCTGCCCTGAGGTTTGTGCCCCTCTAGGAGACCCCTTTCGGGAAGCCCCTCCCCTCTCCATAGAATCCATCTCCTTTCACCGACCCCCACTCCAGCCCCTAGCAGGGGGTCACTCATTAGCTGTGGTAAGGGGGCTGGGGAGATGCTAAGATTTAAATGCTAAGGTCAAGAGAATAAATGGCTGTAGGTGGGACTGCAAATCTCAGAGACTCTTATGGCGTCTCTCCCTTTCCCCAATCCCCGAACTGCAGCCCAGCCTCCTGGTACATTCACACACACACAACCACACACTCACACACACACACACCACTCCTCCCAAGATTGACTGCCAATTGTCAGCCATATTACCAACGAATGCCTTAAGAAGGAAGGAGTTAGTTTTGTAACTGCCACATAATTTGCAAGGCAACACTCTCCAGCAGTCTGGACATCTTATCATTATGCAGAAAAATACAGAGTTCCCTTTCTCAGTCCCATCCCCACCCTCATCCTCATCCCCAGGCTATTTTATTTAAAAATTTTTTTATTGGAGTATAGTTGCTTTACAATGTTGTGTTAGTTTCTACTGTACAGCAAAGTGAATCAGCTATACGTATATATATATACGTATATATATATATATATATATATGCCCCCTTTTTTGGATTTCCTTCCCACTTAGGTCACCACAGAGCAATTGAGTAGAGTTCCTGTGCTATACAGTAGGTTCTTGTTAGTTACCTATTTTATACATAGTATCAATAGTGTATATATGTCAATCCCTATCTCCCAATTCATCCCACCCCACCTTCCCCCCTTGATATCCATATGTTTGTTCTCTACCTCTGTGTCTCTATTTCTGCTTTGCAAATAAGATCATCTATACCATTTTTCTAAATTCCACACGTATGCGTTATTATACAATATTTGTTTTCCTCTTTCTGACTTACTTCACTCTGTGTGACAGTGTGTAGGTCCATCCATGTCTCTACAAATTACCCAATTTCATTCCTTTTTATTTTAAATTGCACTCTTTGGGCCTGCTGGGGATAAGAGAAGGGGCTATTGTGGGGCAAGATACTCACCCAAGGCTGCTGTTTTAATAAAGAGATGCTCTGCTACTGCCGTTCCATTAAGGAATAGATTAACTCCTTATCTGAGAGCCTTCTTTACCCTCAATTTCTAACCAGGCAGGAGGGGAGCCCATGGATTAATCTTCCCCTCACAGAATACAGGTAATTGATGATCTGTGAGCACAATAGCCAGGTCACATGGTCTGACAAAGGATTTATTTTCTCCAAATCAATATTCATTTTCGTGAAGTCTTACAAAGGAATAAAAATCAAGCTGGATTTAAGTATTTTGTGCAGCAGTTAATGAATCACCTGTCCTGAAGAAAAGGAAAATGACACAAACTCTCTTGGAAAATTCAGCCAGCATGGTCACCATAGCTTTATGATATAGACTCAAATTAATTATGAAAAACAGTCAATTCCTTAAAGAAATCTTTAAAAAAATCTTGAACATAGGACCACGTATCCTGGTGAGACTAAAGTGGGTCAAAGGCAGAGCTGAATGCCAAATGATAATTTTTGCTAAATACTTCAGGCCATGTGAACTCTGATATTTTACTTACTTTGATGCATATAATGGAGGAAGTGAGAGACCCCATTCCTCCTGGTGCCAGATCCAATGTGTTTACACCTGTTGTGGACCTTGGTTTTCTGCGTGTAGTTCATATCCGCCCGTTTGTCCTGTGTTCCCAGTGCCTGGCAGTAGTGGTCCCTATTAAATATAGGTTGAAGTTAGTAACTGAGAAAGTTTTGATGATTATCATGGAGAAGAAAAAAGAGATTGCAGAGCAAAGACAATACAGACATTTCAAGAAGAAAGTCTATGGTAAGTTTCACATGCAACAGAGCGGAATGCGACAAAAACATCAGAGGCCTTGGGGCTCTCGCTAATGTTCTTTTCATCTCTCTCCCTCACAGGGAAGTGATGCCGACATGGTGGATAAAAACAAATGCTGCACCCTCTGTAACATGTCCTTCACCTCCGCGGTGGTGGCTGACTCACATTATCAAGGCAAAATCCATGCCAAAAGGTTAAAACTGTTGCTAGGAGAGAAAACCCCATTAACGACCACAGGTAGGTGTCTGAACAGTGATGGCTGGGAGACACTGAAACCCAGTGCCCGTCCCATTCATCAGGCTCCCTCTTCATGGGTGGCTGCCAGGATGAGAGTGGATGAGAGGAAAACCTAAAGGGATGAGCAGGTAGCCCAGCGGAACTTGTGCTGTCATAAGACTGTTAAATCCAAGTTCTGGTTCTCTCAACCTGGCCCCTTCAGATTCGTAATTCAGCAGTTTGCATCTTCTGAATGGCTGTTTCCATCCTGCACGATGTTGTCTGTCATATTTAACGTATATTATGTAAGATAATCTACCTATTATGTAAGGAACACTGTCCTTTCTAGTTTGGGTCTGTAATCAGTAGGGGTGATGGAAAGTGTATTGTATACATATTGCTTCCCTACTCAATCCTGGAGAATGTTCTCGTCTTCATGGGGATATGGAGAAGGAAAATGGGAGTCTTTAAAAGCACTTTCATGTGCTGACACCCGAGGTGCACCCACCCCCTCCCCCCAGATAACATTTCAGTCATCTTTGTAGGGAATCTTGTGATTCAAGCCTATTAACTTTCACAATAAAAAGCTTAAACCTTGGGCTTCCCTGGTGGCGCAGTGGTTGAGAGTCCACGTGCCGAGGCAGGGGACGCGGGTTCATGCTCCGGTCAGGGAAGATCCCACATGCCACGGAGCGGCTGGGCCCGTGAGCCATGGCCGCTGAGCCTGCGCGTCCGGACCCTGTGCTCCGCAACGGGAGAGGCCACAATGGTGAGAGGCCCGTGTACCGAAAAAAAAAAAAAAAAAAAAGCTTAAACATTGATAACAGATCATATGACCCTCTAGTTATTCAGAAATAACAAAAAAAAATTCTTCAGAAGTCTATTGTCATAGAACTAAATTACAACTGTTATCATTTAATCAAGATAGATTATTTGGACAAGATTTACATTGTGGCAAAGATGTTACTAGACTAGGTGATAATCCCAAGAAGTTGAGGGTGTATTTCATGATGTTGACTTTTTCAGTGCAATTACAAGGTAGCAGTGCATTGTATCTGGCTGCCTAATGCATCATGCATAAATCGTGGGTGTAATTATTTTTTCAATAGTATTTTTGAAATTGAAGGGAGTCTAAAACAATACTTGGCTTTTATCCTCAATGGGGTTTTTCTTAAGAAGAATATCTGCTTTTACCTGGAGACGAGCAAGGAATCTTTTCACTGCATTTTTCTACTTAGTTGCACTAAAGACTATTGTTTTTGTAAAGGTGGCTATGACATTCAGATAGAGGATGGCGTTGCAAAACACATTGAATTTGGAGACAAGCTCAGCTTGATTTAGGCACATTCTGTGTGTTGACATTTGATAAGCAGGCACTTGGTCGAAACTCTTGATTTTTGCTCTCTAAAAGGTTGGATACTCAACTTGTAACCTACTCCCCCTCAAATCTCTTAAAATAGACACCTCAAAGAAACAACCACTGGAAAGTTTTTACCTGTTCTCCATGAATGTGTAACTAGCCCATTTGTTCTCTCTGCCTAAGCTTAGTAGTGCTGTTAAAATTAATTTTGGAGGTGATGATGGAAGAGAAGAGGCTATATCTTTGTTTATCACATTAATTAGCAAATGGGAGTTATTATTTCCGTAAAAAAAATATCACCACCAGGCAAAAAAAATAGTTCCTTGTGAATTTCAATACATCCTTAAGATAACCAAGCATCGGTTTGTTTTTCTGAGTTATCCTGAGTTGTTAGTTGCCATCAATATATTCCAAAGGAAAAGAATCTAAAAGACTTGAACTGCAGTGTTTCCTTAATGACTTAGTCTTGGTGTCCATGGGGCTGGCCCAGTCCTCACTGTGACAGGCATCAAGTTGCTGAGTGGGTGAGGAGGGAATGGGGGTGGGCGGAGGGAAGGTAGCACGAGCTGTTAGCTCGTGGCTTGGGCTATGGAAACAGATGCTCGTTGTCTCTTCCCAGCATCTCCCTTTCTGCAGCTTAACCTCTTATCCATTCTCCAGAGCTGCTTTGAGCAGAAAGGATCGTGGAACATTGGTAACTTCAGACAGAACTGGAGAGCCTGGGAAGCTACATTGGTCCCTGGGCTGGCATTGTTGTCAAGCCAGCTGCTGGCAGGGAGCAAAGGAAGCAATGTGTCCTCCTACAGGGAGGTGAGTCACTAGGTACAAGTGTAAGCAGAGGGTAGGCATTATGTCCTGAGGCACAGGACAGAGGTGGAGGGTCTGATAGGAGGGTGGAATCCAGCAATGGAGATTCTGGGTACGGAGATCCTGCTGAGACTCAAGCAGGGTACCAGCATCAAGAAAGTCCGGCAGGTGGTAGCAGGGTGCTGGCTGCAGTCCTGGGACTCTAGGGGAAGAAAA
>NW_006782864.1:2581841-2588966 GCF_000442215.2 Lipotes vexillifer
AAGAAAAGGCTGTTCAGAGCGTGGCAGGGCACCGTCATTTTAGACCAGAGTGCTGGGCTGGAAACCAAGTATAAGGACACATCAGGAACCCGGTTTGCCAGACCTAGGATAGAGGTTGAGGCTTGGTCTCCAGCAAAATGCAGTTACTGCAAATGCAGGATAAGGACCAAGAGGCAGCAGAAGAGAATACCCAGGCCACGGGCTTCCTGAGCCCCCAGGTGCAGCCCCTTCTGTTCCTTGAGTGGAGTCGGGATCGCCTGCCACCCGCCCTTGCAGCCTGCAGCCGAACCCAGCAGTGGTGCCCGAAGGTTCACTGTCCTCTGCCCATCTAGGAACTGCTCTGCCCAATCAACCAGATTGGCTTGACATTACTTCTATCATGAAAACAAAAGGTAAAAACAGAACATATAAATCATAAACAACTGCATTCAGAAGCAATCTCCCTGCTCAGGTGTGCTCCTGAAGCCTCCCCTCCATGAATAACAGGCTCTTGAGCGGTGGCGGTCTCTGGGTAGGGATAATTGAAGCACAACTCATTGCTTCTCCGAGCTACTCCATCTGATGAGGGCGAGCAGTTGGTATCTGGGAATCATTACCTTTCCTCCTACTCAAGATGTGCTTTGATCAGGTATCAGCTAGGGATCCCGGAGAATTACATAGTTTAGGTTTCGGCTGCCTTTCCAGATGGAGGTGTATTTGCTAGACTTTCTGAAACGCTTGGCAGGACCACAAGAACAAAACCCAGTTCCGGATCTTGTTTGTTAGTGTGCTGTGGAATCTCTGCTCCAGTTCACACTTTTCTAGATCCTTCTGTAAGATGAGAGCGTGACGAGGACTCGGGACCCACCACGTTCTCCAAGCCTTGGCAGACTTCAGTGTGGCGGTCTTGCCCAGATCGGAGGCTAGATTGAGGCTGCCGTGGTCGTGTCACTGCCACACTGTGGGAAGTGTTTCGAGGTGACTCAGAGGACAGAGGCCAGCGTGGTGAAGGGCATGGAAATCCTCTCACTGGAGGGAGAGGAAAGGGAGCGGGGTTGTTTAGCACGGAAAAGAGATTACTCAGAAGGCTGTCATGGAAAAGAGTCATGCTGTGTGTGTGTTACCGAGTCCAAGTTCGCTCTGCTCACTGCACGACAGGCCAGTAAATCGGAAACAAGGTGTTGAGGCAGGGAATACGACGTTATTCGGAAAGCCGCCAGACCGAGATTATGGCAGACTAAAGTCTCAAAATAACCATCTTATCGGGGTTTGGATGCCAGTTTATTTTATAGCACAGAGAGGGAGAGGAGATGAGAAAGTAAAGTAATAAGGCCATAAGTGAGGCAGCTATCCCCTGGAATGGTCAGCCTCTGGGAGGGGATGTGTTAATTTCTTCTTTCTTGCAGCCATCTACAGGTGGAACAGGGTCCAGAGTTTCCCTGAACAAAGGCACTTGGTTTAACATTCAGGCAGAGGGGCAGGGTTCCCCAAGGCAGGCAATTATGTATAGACGGTACCCTTTTAATGAACAAAAGCAGTGGAAAGCAAAGGTTAAGGTAAAAGAAACAGATCCAACAGGTAGTCCAGTTTGGCTCTTCTCTGTTGTGTGTGTGTGTATGCATATGTGTGTGTGCGCACATGCATGTGTGTGCCTGGGTGCAACACATTCAACCAATGAGTAGGTAGACATTCGGGGGTTAGATCTGAGCTCAAGATAAGGAAGGCTTTATTAATGTTCAGAGATACTTAAAGGTGAGCTGTGTGCCTGGGGGCTGCTTTTGAAGCAGAGGCTGGCTGACCACTTGGCAGGGCATTTCCTGAGGGACTGCCACCATCATGACATTAGCCCAGAGGACATTTAATGTCCCTAGATTACATGGTTAGCCTAGATGACGTTTAAAGACCTTCCGACCCTGAGATTCTCCGCGGATGCCTACAGGCTTGACCCACTGACATAATATGGCAGAAAAAATCCTAACCTGGGAGTCAGGAGACAGGAAGTGAGGCCCTGGCTCAGTCTTGTCGCATCTCCTTTAGTAGCTCCACGTACTTTTCAACCTTAGTTTTCCCATCAGTCGTCTATTTCTTATACTGGTTGCATTTACCTCACTGGCCCTTTTACAGCGCAAATGATAGATTGAAAAGTGCTTTGAAAAGTAGAAGGTCTTGTGTTCTTCCCAGGTGAGCCTTTGGCGAGTTGATGGGGGGCAGTAGGCAGCCTGACCCCTTTCTTCTATCAGGGCCTCTGACGTCCAGATTATGATTAACACGGAGTTATTCAAACTCTGCCTTGGGAGGAGCACAAGGGTGCCCGGGATTGGGTCTCCTTGGAGACAGACCTTTCTGGGATGAGTTCTGTGAACCAAGGCAGGGCCTGGCCCAGGAGAGGGGGGCGATGCTGGTGCTGGTGGGCCGGGGGAGCAGGGAGTGTGAACTCACGGGCAGGGGGTGACCACGGAGCCGAGGACACAAACAAGCTCTGGCGTTTAGGAAATCTGTCAGGAGAGAGACGCAGCCACCAAGCCGAGGGCAGGACTCTGCATCTGGGACTGAGGACTGGCAAGCAAATAGAGGTGACAGTAAATCTTTTTCAAGATAAGAACTCGGGCTTCCCTGGTGGTGCAGTGGTTAAGAATCTGACTGCCAATGTAGGGGGCACGGGTTCGAGCCCTGATCCAGGAACATCCCACATGCTGCGGAGCAGCTAAGCCCGTGCGCCACAACTACTGAGCCTGCGCTCTAGAGCCCGCAAGCCACAACCACTGAGCCCACGAGCCACAACTCCTGAAGCCCGTGCACCTAGAGCCCATGCTCTGCAACAGGAGAAGCCACCGCAGCAAGAAGCCCGCGCACCGCAACGAAGAGTAGCCCCCACTCGCTGCAACTAGAGAAAGCCCGTGCAACAGCAACAAAGACCCAATGCAGCCAAAAATAAATAAATAAAATAAATAAATTTATTTTTTAAAAAAAGAAAAGACAAGAACTCAACGTCTCTGAAGGATCAAATAAGGAACCAGACACCAGAATGAAGGCCCAGAAGAGAGTGCCAATCTCAGGTACATGGAAGGAGCTGTGTGATCAGAGTGGAAACACAAAGGGCTAGAAGATTGATGTAAACCTGCTCACAGAAGGCGGGGATCGGCCCTGGAGGCCCCTCACAGGAGCTGGGTCTGTAGGTAAAGGGAAGAGCAGCGGAAGATGAGGAACCAGGTGGATAGCTCCATTTGGGGCTCCTGTGCCGTAAGCTGTGCTGGACTTTCCCCGTGGCTGCCTGGGTGCCCTGTAGGGGTATATGTTCAATGGCTGCAGGTCTGCCATTGGTGGTGCCCCAAGGGCACTGTTACTGCCTGGAGGAGACCAAATAGTGTATCCAAATGTGCCCACTTTCTAATCCCCAGAACCTGTGAATATGTGTTACATGGCAAGGGGCAACTGAGGTTGCCTATGGAATTAAGTTTCCTGACCCCCAGAATGGTGATACAGTAAAACTGTGCTGCTTTAAACCACTAATTTTGTGGGACTTTGTGACAGCAGCCAGAGGAAACTAACACACCTGGGCTAAGTAAACACTTAGCCAAACAGGGCACTCCTTTATGTATACTTTACTTATTTCACCTTGGGGAGCCTCAAATTCAACATAGGGAACACTGACGTGACTGTTTTCAGAGACTTGCCTGAGGGAAGGAGGTATACCTTTGTATCAGGGCCTTACCCCCAAGTATAACTTATTACTTCGCTGTGCAAAAACCACTGCTGACTTTGTCCTGTGATATTAAGCAGGTCAGTCAGACCCCACCCTTTACTGGCTGAGGACTTCACCTGCCCGGACTGCCCTTTCCCAATCCGTACAATGGGTCTAATGCTGTTACTTATATCAAAGGCATTCCGCAATGATTATAGGATCTGATTAATAAATGCAAAGTGCTAATCACAGGGCCACATAGAGCTCAGGAAATGTTTTGCTCTGTTTGCTTAGGAAATGAAGCTGTTTTTATTTACCCTGCTCCGAACTCCAGGCCATATAATTTTGCTCTTGAAATACTTTACTGTCTTGTCATCCAAGCCTGCTTCCGTTGGGTGAATCTGCTTTACCAAGAGCACCTCCTGGAAGGGACAGGGCTCCACACTCTTGTTCTCCCGCATCCTCCACGGACACAAGCTTTCCTGTCTTCCGTGTGCTTGAAACAGAGAGTAACAGCCAGTGTCACCTGGTGTTCTGTCCCTGCCTGAGGACAAGTACAAGTGCAGATGTAGGGGTCAGGGTACAGGTCACAGGAACCTGGGGAGAAGATGAATCAAAACAGCCAGGGAAATCTGCCAAAGGAGACATAATCCAGCGTGACTGGGTAGAGAGGGAGGGTGGACAGGGGCTAATAGGACCGAGCAGGAGACTGGATTTGAGCAGAGGGCAAGTTGGAGGATGAGAGAAGTGGGGCTCTGTGCTGTGTGCAGGGGGGGAGCCATTGGTGGTGTTGGCCTGGGACGTCCAGAGTGTGGACTAGCCGAGTCCAGAAATCAGAGGAGGAAGAGGCATAGTCAGTGCAGAAACTTGGGGTGGGGCAGAGGTGGGCTGTGAGGTGGGGAGAGCAAAGCCGGGTCAGGGTGAGAGAAACTCAGAGGTTAGGAGGAGGGGCTGAGTCAGGGCTCCAAGGGCCGTCGGGTGCATGGGATGGGAACAGGACAGGGCAAACACAGAGCTGCGGGATTCTGCAAATCAATTTCTGGCTCTGTGGTCCCACCTGCTCCAGCCTCATGTGATGCCACAGGACACCAAGCTCAATGGGTAATTGAAGATTCCACTGATGCCATAGGAGGGGCTGCAGGAAGTCCTACTGGCTCTTCTCATCCAGCTCCAGTCCCACTGACTTTCTGGCCAAAGGTAGTTCCTGCTGCATCAAGCATGGGGCCTTGTTGGCCATCGATTCACCCAGCAACTCTGGCATTCTGGGACAGAAAATTCCACTCTAAGTGCTCATCAAAGTAGCTTCTCTACGGAAGCTGGAAGTCCCTCACCTGGTACCTGCCTCAAGTGAGTTCATAACTTGGAGGTTTTAGTTCATTGTTTTCCTCGCTCAGTTCCTGTCACCCTTGGTCCTGGGAATGTAAAGGTGGGTAAGACACCACACGCCCTTCTGAGGCTCACCGTGGAGGAAACGTGGGCCCTTGGCTACAATGAACAACACACCGTGAAGATCTATGGATACACAGGATCTATTGGAACAGTTAGAATCATTGCAGTTGGAGAGATCTGAGAATTTAGGATGAGAGTCGTCCAACTAGGGCCTTAATAACTATATAACCTATGGCGTGGGGTGTTAGGGAGGGCTCTCAGTTTCTCACAGGAACCCTTTATCTAGCTCAGAGTTTCTAATCTCAGTGGCGCTGACATTTTTAACTGGCTAATTCTTGGTTAGGGGAGGGGTGCTGTCCTGTGCGTTGTACGATGTTTAGCAGCATCCCTGGTCTCCACCCACTAGATGACAAAAGAGCCCCACTAGACATGTGACAACAGGAAACGTCTCTAGACATTGCCGGATGTTTCCTGGGGGGCAAAGTTGACCCCAGTTGAGAACCGCTGAGCTAGATCGGGTTTAGCAAACTTTGGCCTGAGAACCACACCTGACCTCTTATTGCCCGTTCTGTGTGGTCTGCAAGCCCCAAATGGTGTTTATGTTTCTAAGCGGTTTAAAAAAGATCAAAAGAAGAATATTTTGTGACACACAGAAAATATAGAAAATTCATATTTCAGTGTTCCATAAATAAAGTTTGATTGGAGCACAACCGTGCTCATTCACGTACGCTCTGTCTAGGCTGCTTTTGTGCCACGATGGCAGAGTTGAATCCATAGAATCCACAAAGCCTAAAATATTTGCTCCGAGGTCCTTTATGTGGAAGGTTTGCCCACCTCTGATCTAGACAATGAATGATCTCGGGGGGAGAGGCGGCGAGGAGAGAGAGTGGTGGTATTATAGGTGGGTGTGTATAAAATGAAACATTCCCCAGGACCACACACCTTTGAGAAGCTGGGGAGACACCGGATGGGGGTTAGTGGAGAGATCAGGACAGATGGGGAGAAGTTAGAGAGATGAGCCTTGGGGAGGTACCTTGAGAATAGAGAATGAGAGGAGGCCAGTGGCTCCCTCTTGTTGAGAGCAAGGAATTCTCCAGAGAAGCTGCAAGATGTGAGTGATAGCAAATATCTCCACTAGGCCTGAAATTCAAAGACAGAAAATGAAAGAGATGAAATTATAACCAGATTTTATCAAAACCTTCATATACTTATACCTCCTGATTTTGAATTCTTATTTGAAATCTGAGGTCTGATCTGTATAGTTTCCCAGGGGTGCTGTAACAACTTCTTATAAACTGGGCGGCTTAAAACAATAGAAACTTATGCTCAGAGTTCTGGATGCTAGAAGTCTGAGATCAAGGTGTGGGTAGGGCCTCGCTCACACTGAGGCTCTGGGGAAAAATCCTCGCCTACCTTCTGGAGACCCCTGGCGGGTCCTTGGCTTTCTGGATCCATCATCCCAGTCTCTGCTTCCATTGTCACATGACCTTCCTCCCTGTGCATCTGTGTGTCCTTTCCTCTTCTCATAAAGATACCAATTATTGGACCTATGGCTCACCCTAATCCAGTCTGGTCCATCTTAGTCTAAATAATTATATCTGCAAAAACCCTATTTCCAAATGAGTTCCCATTCTGAAATTCTGAGTGGACATGAATTTGAGGGGAGACACCGTTCAACACAGGATACAACCACCTTCATTTAACTGAGGTCACTGGCCCGGATATTATGCTTGCTATAGCTAGTGGTTTTTCCCCTTTCTTTTTATGACCAACCCATACGAACAAGATAATGGAAATAAGAATGAGACTGAGTTCTGACTCAAAATCTTAAAGAAAATCCTAAAAGAAAACATCCTTTAACTGTCCTTTAAAAAGTTTTCTTGGGCCTTCCCTGGTGGCGCTGTGGCTGAGAGTCCACCTGTCGATGCAGGGGACACAGGTTCGTGCCCCGGTCCGGGAAGATCCCACGTGCCGCGGAGTGGCTGGGCCCGTGAGCCATGGCCGCTGAGCCTGCGCGTCCGGAGCCTGTGCTCCGCAACGGGAGAGGCCACAACCGTGAGAGGCCCGCATACCGC